>NC_088233.1:38924080-39001580 GCF_036934945.1 Oncorhynchus masou masou
TTGGGACTAATTACTAGCTAGCAGGTAATAATCATCAATAACTTTGAATTTATTATTTGGCCTCCAAGTTTTATCCGCCAATGCCTTGGCATCGTCTTAGTAATTAGTTTCTCCCCTCTCTCAATCATTGTCAAGAGAGTCAGGGAAGTGTATAAATTACAGTGACATATTCTCTTAGACATTTGGCATTTCAATCAATGTGATTGTCTTTCCTCTACTGATGCCACCTCTCTTGTCCTCCTCACATACAGTCCCAGCAATCAAGAGTTACTTACAGCTTCTGCTAAGACGGGCATACTGCTGCAATCAGTGGATTTGGTTAGACCTTGCAGCCTCTCAATTACATAGTCTTGTCCCCCCCACCCCTTCTTTCACACTCCTGAATTGAAATGCAGTGTATGATTCATCCCTCCTACACATGTAAACACATTCTGTTTCCAAAGAAAGACACACAAAAATACACTTTTATATTACACACTCTGCCCAAAAACAAATACACATTTAAACACACACACACATACACATACACAAGCACACACACACACACACACACACACACACACACACACACACACACACACACACACACACACATATACACACACATACACATACACACACACACACACACACACACACACACACACACACACACACACACACACACACACACACACACACACACACACACACACACACACACACACACACACACACACAGTTATATAAAGTAAATGCTCACCATCTCAGTATCTTGTCCTCTCTGCTCCGGTAGTAGGGGTTTCTCCTCAGTAAATTGCTGCTCCTTCATCCCAGCCATCCTGGAGAGCAACCTGCAATCACCATAGCAACGCACACTTTGTTACTTTAAAATCTGAAATTCATCCATCAATTCAAACCACTGCAGTAGCAAAACCGCATTATCATGTTTTTCTCCCCCCAGTAAATGTCTACAGTATATCAAGCTTTTGGCTGGGTGGCAAGGTCTTCAGGAGGTTTGGTTGCTGTGGCGGGGCAAGTCAATTTTCCCTATATAATTGCTATACCAGCCCCCATAGTCCCTTTTTGTTGGGCATGTAAAGACGTCCAGGGATGCACAGTATCTGAATAGAGAATACATGTCCAGGGTTTTCTCTGGATCAAAAAGTGGCTTGCAGGGGGCACTGTCGGTGTGTCTGAATTTTAGAGAACATTTAAGAGGCCCCAATCTTGGCGCTATAGAGACATTTTCCTGCAATTCTCAAATTTGTCCATGGAGCTGAGATACATTGATGCAGTTTTAAAGCAAATTTCCTGCGATTTATGTTATTTTGCTCAAACGTGATAATATAATGTGTACTGATTTAAACAATGCTTGGACCTAGGAGACCAGAAAAAATGCTAAGGCAGACACCCGAAGATTTCAATGGTCGTGGAAAGTTTGTGGAAAGTTGTGGTATTGGCCTATTGGAAAACATATTAAACAGTAGTAGCCTGTTCTCTTTGGGCCTCCAGTGGTCTTCAGCTCATGAATTGGGTCACCGACTGAATAAAGCAGGTCTGAGGACCCAGCCAGCCAGACAGACAGTGAGCTTCCCCATTAGGATATAATGAAACTCCTGCAGTGTAGCCAGATCAGTGGACAGAGGGGCTATATCAATTTAGATTGATATGTCCATACAAGGGCACTGATAAGCCCACAGAGCAGAGCTGACCCAGGCTGGCGCCACTCGACTAACACATTGGATCACTGAGGATATCAAACGCTTACATGCACACACACGTACATGCACACACACACACACACACACACACACACACACACACACACACACACACACACACACACACACACACACACACACACACACACACACACACACACACACACACACACACACACACACACAGACACAGACACAGACACAGACACAGACACAGACACACACAGACACACACACACACACACACACACACACACAGACACAGACACAGACACAGACACAGACACAGACACACACAGACACACACACACACACACACAGACACAGACACAGCCTATTTACAGTGCTTATAGAATGTCTACACCCCCCTTGGATTTCATCACATTACATTATTACAAAGTGGGATTAAAATAGATTTCATTGTCATTTTTTGGTCGACAGGAAGATTAATGAAAAACAAAACACTAATACACCATGATTAGATAAGTCTTACAAGTATAAGTATTAGATAAGTATCGGGCGACTGATGGCCTAGTGGTTGGGAGCGTTGGTCGCTGGTTTGACTCCACAAGCCGTCAAGTTGGGAAAATCTGCCGTTCTGCCCTTGACCAAGGCAGTTAACCCCCAACAACAGTTCCCCTGGCGCCAATGACGTTGAATAAGGCAGCCCCCCTCACCTCTTTAATGCAGAAGATACGTTTCATTGAATGCATTCAGTTGTACAACTGACTAGGTTTTCCCTATTCACCCCCCTTAGTTAATACATGCCAGAAATCACAGCTGTGAGTCTTCTTGGGTAAGTCTCATAAGTTATTTGCACACCTGCATTGTGCAATATTTGACCATTATTCTCTTCAAAATTCTCCAAACTCTGTCAAGGTGTTGGAGATCATGGCTAGACAGCCATTTTCAAGTCTTGTCATAGATTTTCAAGCAGATTTAAGTCAAAATTGTAACTTGGCCATTCGGGAACATTCACTATCTTCTTGATAAGCAACTCCAGTGTAGATCTGGCATTGTGTTGTAGGTTATTGTTCTACTGAAAGGTGAATTCCTCTCCCAGTGTCTGGTGTACACGCAGACTGAGGGATAGTCATAAACAAATCATGTCAACCACTATTATTTCACACAGAGTGAGTCCATGTAACTTCTTATGTGATTGGTTCAGCCACATTTGACTTCTGAACTAAGTTTGGCTTGCCTTAACAAAGGGGGTGAATACTTATGCAACGACTATATTTCAGTTATTTAATTTGTATTCATTTGTAAAAAGAAGAAAACTTTGGCATTATGGAGTATTTTGTGTTAAATATATTTCAATCCCACTTTGTAAAGCAATAAAATGTGACAAACGTTCAAGGTGGTACAGCCGTTTGATAGGCATGCACACACAGGCACATTAACTCACTCATTGTCAAGAAAAACAAATGCAACAAAATAAAAGAAGGCCTATTGAATAAAAAAATGTAAAAATGATCCAAACGTAATGGTAAAGAAGGTGCAATGGGAGGCGGTCAGCCCAATAAGGTACGGTGAAATATGGAAACCTATGAGATTTACAACTATTCCCTGCTGGATCAACTACTTTACTGACAGACTTAGTTAGCATCAAAACATTGTTTGCTGTTTGAGTCTTCCTACCATATTGAGTCATGCATTGTGATAAAGTGGCCTCATAATGATTTAGAAACCCCAACTCAACACAGTGACAGGTTGTTTAATGGCTGGGATGCAGTAACAGCAACAGCTAGTCAACACACGCTCTCTCTCTTGTCAGCGGAAGTTTCCAGACCCTTAGACAAAACCCAGATGCAGACACTCCAAAACAAAAGTCCCTCTAAGTCATTTGCAACACTGGAAATCAAAATCCTCTCCTCCTATTTGTGACAACACTGCTGTTGTTCTCTGTCTGAAAGGGACTTCTGCATGACATTATAATGGGCCCATGACCAACTTTAATTAGGAACTAACCAGGACAACCAGCCTCAATACTCTGCCTGCTTAATCTCTCTCTCGCTCTCTCTCTCCTTATATAAGATGGCTTGCTGTGAAATCAATTACCATTACAGTCTATATTCGTCCCTGCTGAAGCCGTTTCAAACCCACTGATTCAGGTTTAAATGACTCAATACTTTTGTTCGCTAGCTGCTTTATTCAATATTCCCTAAATCCACAAATACAGTTTGACATTTTCTCTGAGGAATTATTCCTCATACTAATTAAATGAAATGAGGGGGACTTGATCATTTACCCTAAAATGAGGCTGATCGGGAACATCAACTTCACTTCTGGGTGGTGCTGGTGGTGTGTGTGTTTTATGTGTGCCCATTGTGCATCCATGGTCTATGGAGTCAAGTAGTCAAGTGCTACTTCAAAGTCTCCTTTCATCCAGTGTCTTTTCATCATCTGCTCTCTGTTAGTGAAAAGAAGATGTGAGGTTTCTCTTACCAAGTTCAGGTTTGTTTTTCCCCATGAGAGTCAAGAGAAGACCGTCATTTTATTTGGTCAAATAAATGGTCATTTATATGGTCAAATAAATCTGTCCTCCTTTTCATCTCTCTCTCCCTCCATCTCTCCCTCTCCTCTGTTCTTTTACAGTTCTACACAGATTTTGTAGCCATGACAACCTCCAGCAGTGCTGTCGACTCGCCTGGGTTCTAACAGGATCTGGCTTACCTTCTCTGTTCCTTTGAACATCTTCTCATTACCACCAGCTGCTCCCCTCACATCACTTTACCCACACTAACTACCTCTGTCTGGCTGGCCGGCCTCCATCCTCCATATCCAACATATCGCTCTCCTTTCCTCTCATGTAGCTCATAGGGTTATGAGCTAGAAGGGTTGACTTTGTACTGTGGAGAGACTAGTTCTCTCTCACAATCCCCAATTACAGTTGCAGGGGCCTTATGTGTGACTAATATCGGTGACTCATATCAGTGATAGAGAGTGGGCCTGAGGAAAAGCATTCTGCTGGACAAGAAATCGATGGGATGTGCATGTAGGGGGAAGCATCTGACCAGATGCATGATTCAGAATCAATTCCCGGAAACTGGGTCAGGTTCGGCTCTCTGTCATGTGTGTGCACAGTGTGTGTGCATTTCGTTGTGTAATGGTTGCGTTTGGGTAGTGTCAGGATTTGAACTCTTACTGACGAGTTTTTGAACAGTTTGTTTTACCCATAAATTCAATAAAGCTGACCCACCAGCGACCCCTGGAAAAACAAGGTCCAGAAAGGCCCTGTTACTTGATTCATGTTTCTTCAAGCCTCCTCTCTGTCAGTAACATAATTACCTCCGGTACGGCGTATTAATTCGCCATATGGACGTTAACATTAGAGAGGATTAAAGGCCAACTCGTCCAAAACAGAACATGGCCTTTTGCTCTCCTCAGCAGACTGGAACCTAACAACTCAAGAAATGAAATCAATTATACACACTAACGATGATTAAGTGCAAACAAGAACACTGGTCCAAAGTGACGTACTATATATTAAACAGGGTACCATTTTAGATGCGACCAGTGTCACCTCTCTCACAGTAATCCTGCTGTCATCACAGACTTCGTCTCTCTTCTCTCAATGATCTGCTTTCAAAGAAAACAACTCAAAACCCTTCTTGGGGGGGATCTTCTAGTCTACTCAAACCAGACCCGTGTCTGTTACTACCAATCCCTCCTCTGTATCCATCATCCTCTCTGCTCCTGCTTGGTTTCTCTGTGCTATTCCAAGTGTTGTTTATGAGCTAAGTGGACATATCCCTACAGGACTCGCCTCCCACCCAAGCCCAGAGAATGATGCTAACAGAGACTGACAACGTGACCAGAGATTCACTTCAACAGGTCAATATTGAAGTGGCATCATCTCACTGGAACACACACACACACACACACACACACACACACACACACACACACACACACACACACACACACACACACACACACACACACACACACACACACACACACACACACACACACACACACACACACACACACACACACACACAGAGCAATCAAAACAATGTTAGAGATTCAGCTTTTTTTCACTATTTGAAGTGACACATTCCATTTTTAATATAGTGGTATATGTCTGAAGGCCTTAGATGAACATGCGCTGGGGGGAGCCAGATATCAAATATGGATTAAAAATTGATAGCCAGATATCAACTTGAGGCTGCTATGGCTGGTGCCCCTGGCATTTAGCCTTTTATACCTATACTTACAGAACTGCCTTGCAGGCCAGTCATGTGCCTATCCCAAATTGCACCTTATTCCCTCTGTAGTGCACTGTTCCCTATTTAGTGCACTATTGCCTATGTAGTGCATTATTCCCTATGTAGTGCACTATTCCCTATGTAGTGCATTATTCCCTCTGTAGTGCACTGTTCCCTATGTAGTGCACTATTCCCTATGTAGTGCACTCCATAGGGAACAGGGTGCCATTTGGGACGCACCCTACCCCTATCTTTGTCTCTATGTTGCCCTCAGCTCTGGCGTCAGAGATGGCCTGATAGGGCCGTGTCCCCTGAGGAATCCACGGGGCTGTGTTTCCAGCCTGCCTAACCCTGCCTCCTGTCATTATAGGTACCCAGGGCTTTGGGACAGAGCCAGTCGGCCAGAAGGACATGGCATGTGGCTCTCAATGGGACCTTTACACAACAGAGAGGGGGGGTCTTAAAACCTTCCTAAACAAACACCACTGTCTCATAAGACTACATTTTCGATTGCAGCGTTCATTCTTGTATATCAAAAGATGGATCTCTTAATTATTTTATTATGAAATGTAAAACTGTAAAGGATTTGCCCAACAGGGAGTTGGAAGCCCTTTTCTTAGACATCCAAACCCTCTCCTTCCATCTGACTCCACCTGAGTTTTGTTAAAGCTTACAGATTGGTGGGTACTTCAGCTGGTCAGAAAATGCTGTTTTCAAATCAAATCAAATTTTATTTGTCACATGCGCCGAACACAACAAGTGTAGACCTTACAGTGAAATGCTTACTTACAAGCCCTTAACCAACAACGCAGTTTAAAGAAAATACCCCCTAAAAAAGTAAGAGATAAGAACAACAAATAATTAAAGAGCAGCAGTAAATAACAACAGCAGGGCTACATACAGTGCCTTGCGAAAGTATTCGGCCCCCTTGAACTTTGCGACCTTTTGCCACATTTCAGGCTTCAAACATAAAGATATAAAACTGTATTTTTTGTGAAGAATCAACAACAAGTGGGACACAATCATGAAGTGGAACGACATTTATTGGATATTTCAAACTTTTTTAACAAATCAAAAACTGAAAAATTGGGCGTGCAAAATTATTCAGCCCCCTTAAGTTAATACTTTGTAGCGCCACCTTTTGCTGCGATTACAGCTGTAAGTCGCTTGGGGTATGTCTCTATCAGTTTTGCACATCAAGAGACTGAAATTTTTTCCCATTCCTCCTTGCAAAACAGCTCGAGCTCAGTGAGGTTGGATGGAGAGCATTTGTGAACAGCAGTTTTCAGTTCTTTCCACAGATTCTCGATTGGATTCAGGTCTGGACTTTGACTTGGCCATTCTAACACCTGGATATGTTTATTTTTGAACCATTCCATTGTAGATTTTGCTTTATGTTTTGGATCATTGTCTTGTTGGAAGACAAATCTCCGTCCCAGTCTCAGGTCTTTTGCAGACTCCATCAGGTTTTCTTCCAGAATGGTCCTGTATTTGGCTCCATCCATCTTCCCAGCAATTTTAACCATCTTCCCTGTCCCTGCTGAAGAAAAGCAGGCCCAAACCATGATGCTGCCATCACCATGTTTGACAGTGGGGATGGTGTGTTCAGTGTGATGAGCTGTGTTGCTTTTACACCAAACATAACGTTTTGCATTGTTGCCAAAAAGTTCAATTTTGGTTTCATCTGACCAGAGCACCTTCTTCCACATGTTTGGTGTGTCTCCCAGGTGGCTTGTGGCAAACTTTAAACAACACTTTTTATGGATATCTTTAAGAAATGGCTTTCTTCTTGCCACTCTTCCATAAAGGCCAGATTTTTGCAATATACGACTGATTGTTGTCCTATGGACAGAGTCTCCCACCTCAGCTGTAGATCTCTGCAGTTCATCCAGAGTGATCATGGGCCTCTTGGCTGCATATCTGATCAGTCTTCTCCTTGTATGAGCTGAAAGTTTAGAGGGGCGGCCAGGTCTTGGTAGATTTGCAGTGGTCTGATACTCCTTCCATTTCAATATTATCGCTTGCACAGTGCTCCTTGGGATGTTTAAAGCTTGGGAAATCTTTTTGTATCCAAATCCGGCTTTAAACTTCTTCACAACAGTATCTCGGACCTGCCTGGTGTGTTCCTTGTTCTTCATGATGCTCTCTGCGCTTTTAACAGACCTCTGAGACTATCACAGTGCAGGTGCATTTATACGGAGACTTGATTACACACAGGTGGATTGTATTTATCATCATTAGTCATTTAGGTCAACATTGGATCATTCAGAGATCCTCACTGAACTTCTGGAGAGAGTTTGCTGCACTGAAAGTAAAGGGGCTGAATAATTTTGCACGCCCAATTTTTCAGTTTTTGATTTGTTAAAAAAGTTTGAAATATCCAATAAATGTCGTTCCACTTCATGATTGTGTCCCACTTGTTGTTGATTCTTCACAAAAAAATACAGTTTTATATCTTTATGTTTGAAGCCTGAAATGTGGCAAAAGGTTGCAAAGTTCAAGGGGGCCGAATACTTTCGCAAGGCACTGTACAGGGGGTACCGATACAGAGTCAATGTTGTCGGCTACATACAGGGGGTACCGGTACAGAGTCAATGTGGAGGCTACATACAGTACAGGGGGTACCGGTACAGAGTCAATGTGGAGGCTACATACAGGGGGTACTGGTACAGAGTCAATGTGGAGGCTACATACAGGGGGTACCGGTACAGAGTCAATGTGGAGGCTACATACAGGGGGTACCAGTACAGAGTCAATGTGGAGGCTACATACAGGCGGTACCAGTACTGAGTCAATGTGGAGGCTACATACAGGGGGTACCGGTACAGAGTCAATGTGGAGGCTATATACAGGGGGGACCGGTACAGAGTCAATGTGGAGGCTACATACAGGGGGTACCAGTACAGAGTCAATGTGGAGGCTACATACAGTACAGGGGGTACCGGTACAGAGTCAATGTGGAGGCTACATACAGGGGGTACTGGTACAGAGTCAATGTGGAGGCTACATACAGTACAGTGGGTACCAGTACAGAGTCAATGTGGAGGCTACATACAGGGGGTACCGGTACAGAGTCAATGTGAAGGCTATATACAGGGGGTACCGGTACAGAGTCAATGTGGAGGCTACATACAGGGGGTACCGGTACAGAGTCAATGTGAAGGCTATATACAGGGGGTACCGGTACAGAGTCAATGTGCGGGGGCACCGGTGTCGAGGTAATTGAGGTAATATGTACATGTAGGTAGAGTTATTAAAGTGACTATGCATAGATAATAACAGAGTAGCAGCAGCGTAAAAGGGGGGGCATTGCAAATAGTCTGGGGAGCCATTTGATTAGCTGTTCAGCAGTCTTATGGCTTGGGGTAGAAGCTGTTAAGAAGCATCTTGGACCTAGACTTGGCACTCCGGTACCGCTTGCCATGCGGTGGCAGAGAGAACAGTCTATGACTCGGGTGGCTGGAGTCTTTGACATGATATGCTGCCTGACATGCCCCTCATCGGCCATTTCTGATGTCAGCCAACATCCTTGTCCAGTGAAGCCACACTCAATATCCAATATGTCAACGGGCTACATGATCCGCTTCACTGAATCATCCACTGTCTATCTACTCTAACCCAAACATCCACAACATCTAGGCCTATAGCATCCAGTCTCTTTTTTGCCCTCCCCCCCTCCCTCCCGTATGCTGGTTACTCACTGGGCAAGAACTGGTTGAATTAATGTTGTTTGTCATTTTAAATAAAATGTTGAATCAATGTGGGAAAACTGATTGGATTTAATAAAAGTCATCAACGTAAGGGCATTTCTTATTTTTTTAGCCCAACTTTAAAAACTAAAAACAAAGACATGGTCACATGTTTGGTTGATTTCACATTAGTTGACAACTCAACCAAATGAATATCAAAACTAGACGCTGAAATGAAGTCTGTGCCCAGTGGGTAGTCAGGAAACAAAACCCAAAAGTCGAAACAAAAAAATACGCAACAGGTTTCAAACACTTGAAAACTAGCTATACCTTACTTCAAAAGACTATCAAGCGTATGCTAATACTAAGTTTGAGACTATACCTACACACCCCAAAACAAGGACATGATTAGCATGCAATATGTGTGGAACATGCAGTTCTGTCCAAACTGAACACAACAACAGCCATGGCTGGGGTTCAACGCTGATGGATGGTAATATAACACACTCATAGAGAATGTGTGCTGTGATGCTCGGATAAAGCTCGTTCTGAGCATCATTACCATGGACTTAATGGGGTGAAGGTGAGAAACGAGTCATCAAATGATCACCCAAATTGGATCAGTCCTGGTCCAGTGCTCTGCTGCGATTGGTCCATGGCTCATGAGTCTCTTTCAACTTTGCCAAAAAAGTGCTTGATGACTCACAAGTAATAGTCCAATACTGAGTCACTATTGGCCACAGAGTCATGAGTTGCCGTCCAATGCTCTGCAGGGATTGGCCATTAGCTTGTAGTCCAGGACACTAAGTTACGTTCCACTGGTCCACAAGCTAGGCCTCGGTGTGAAACACTGCAGTCATCAGCTCATGACTTTAGGAAGGATGGACAGTGTGAATGGAAAGAGCGATGAATGTGATGCCAAAAACATAAGTTAAGGAAGCTATATACAGTATATGAATGAGATGCCAAAAACATCATTTAAGGAAGCTATATACAGTATATGAAGTCCATTCCAGAAGGCACTACGTACATGGTCTGCAGCAGGCTCTGCGGCACCGTGCAGTTAGCCTTTGAAGGGAAGTTCCAAAACAATCCGGGCCCCATCTATTAGTACAAAATAAAATCATCCGTTGGAGATTGAAAGAGTGAGGAAAAAAGTGAACATCAAAGTTCAAGCCATATCGTTATGACTCATAGGTCGATTTTTTTTACAGTGACAGGAACAGAGCAATTTTATCTGCCTCAGCTTAGCTGATAAAGGAACAAACTCACAGGGTATTTTTAAGCAATAAGGCCCGGGGGGAGGGGTGGTATATGGCCAATATAACACGGCTAAGGAATGTTCTTAGGCACGACGCAACGCAGAGTGCCTGGACACAGCCCGTAGCCGTATTATATTGGTCATATACCACAACCCCCTGAGGTGCCTTATTGTTATTATAAACTGGTTACCAACGTAATTAGAGCAGTACAAATACATGTTTTGTCATACCCATGGTATAGGGTCTGATATACCATGGCTTTCAGCCAATCAGCATTCAGGGCTGGAACCACCCAGTTTATAATGCTCTTTGTAGTTCTATTAATATCCAAGAGCAGCAAAGAAACAGACCTGGTCCCATAGGATACAGTGGGCTTTGTTGAGCTTGCATATGCTGAAGGAGAAAATGCTAACCTGATAACGTCCTTTTTTACACTGTATAGGGTGATAATAAATCATAACAGACAGTGTGGATTAAATAACAGGGACATTGTGTCTACTGTCCATTTGTCAAAGCTTTTGATCCTAGAACAAACCTATGTATTAGAATTCTGCACCAGGCTTATATAAGACAATGAATTGGGGCTGCACCCATATTATTTCATATTATCTTGTCGACAGAAAGTGTTCAAATGAACAGGACATATTTCTCACAAGGTGAAAGTGATACATATCAGCATTTATTTCCACCACAGCCCAGGAGTCTGTCATCGTTTTGCTGACAGGTGATGAAGATCACTCACACCATGTCAGGCCTGACATTCAGCCTCAGATCTCAAAGGGTTTTCCTACAGGTCCAAGTGTGCAGCCACTATTCAATGAGGCAGCAGGCTGTGCACACAGCATGTAAACGAACATCCACATACACAAAGAGCTCAAAAGAAATGTAGGCCTAACAGATATCCAATTACAGTTCCTTCAGAAAGTATTCATACCCCTTGGCTTATTCCACATTTAGTTGTTACAGCCTGAATTCAAAATGGATTCGATTGTTTTTTCTCTCACCCATCTACACACAATACCCAATAATGACAAGGTGAAAACATGTTTAGAAATGTTTTCAAATGTATTGAAAATTTGTACAGAAATAACTCATTTACATAAGTATTCACACCCCTGAGTCAATACTTTGTAGAAGCACATTTGGCAGTGATTACAGCTGTGAGTCTTTCTGGGTAAGTCTCTAAAAGCTTTCCACATCTGGATTGTGCAACATTTGCCCATTATAATTTTTTACATGTATTCTTCAAGCTCTGCCAAATTGGTTGTTGATCATTGTTAGACAACCATTTTAGATCTTTCCATAGATTTTCAAGTAGATTTAAGTCCAAACTGTAACTCTGCCACTTGGGAACATTCATTGTCTTCTTGGTAAGCAACTCCAGTGTATATTTGGCCTTGTGTTTTAGGTTATTGTCCTGCTGAAAGGTGGATACATCTCCCAGTGTCTGTTGGATTTTGCCTGTGCTTAGCTCCATTCCGTTTCTTTTTTATCCTGAAAGACTAACCAGTCCTTAATGATTACAAGCATACCCATAACATGATGCAGCCTCCACTATGCTTGACAATATGGAAAGTGGTACTCAGTAAATGTTTTGATTCGGAATTGCCCCAAACATAACACTTTGTATTCAGGAAAAAAAAGTTAATTGCTTTGCAACATTTTCTGCAGTATTACTTGTTGCAAACAGGTGGCATGTTTTGGAATGTTTTTATTCTGTACAGGCTTTCTTCTTATCACTCTGTCAATTAGGTTAGTATTGTGGAGTAACTGTGGATCCATCCTCAGTTTTCTCCTGTCACAACCATTAAACTCTAACTGTTTTAAAATCCCCATTGGCCTCATGGTGAAATCCCTAAGCGGTTTCCTTCCTCTCCAGCAACTGAGTTAGGAATGACACCAGTATCTTTGTAGGGACTGGGTGTATTGATACACTATCCAAAGTGTAATTAATAACTTGAAGCTCAAAGGGATATTCAATGGCTGTTTTTTTTACACATCTACCAATAGGTGCCCTTTCTTTGCGTGGCATTGGAAAACCTCCTTGTGGTTGAATCTGTGTTTGAAATTCTCTGCTCGACTGAGGGACCTTACAGATAATTGTATGTGTGGGGTACAGAGATGAGGCAGTTATTCCAAACTTATGTTAAACACTGTTATTGCATAGGACTTAATCCATACAACTTCTTATGTGACTTGTTCAGCAAATTTTTACTCCTGAACATATTTAGGTTTGCCATAACTAAGGGGTTGAAAACTTATTGGCTCAAGACATTTCAGCAATTCATTTTTTATTAATTCGTAAAACAGTATTCAAACATAATTCCATTTTGACATTATGAGGTATTGTATGTAGGCCGGTGACAAAAACATCTAAATGTATAAACCATTTTAATTTCAGATTGTAATAGAACAAAATGTGGGAAGAGTCAAGGGGTGTGTGAACACTTTCTGAAGGCTCTGGAAATGTCCACTGATGAACTCTTCATTGAGACTGTAACAATTGGAACACAGAGTCTACTTAGACCAGAATAGAAGCTTTCCTGTCTCTATCCATCTCTAACTCTACCCCTTCCACATGCAATGGCCTCAGATATGAAGTGCAGTGCGTTAGTGATTAGTGTGGCTGCTGGTTGTTGGAGGGGAGGGTACGCAAACCTTTTTCTACGGCTGATACACAACTAAACACAACAAAGCAAAGCAGTTCGCTATTCTCTTTAACTGGAAAGCAGAAGGCCTGCTCCTGGTAAGGAAGTTAGACTGTGTATTCTCTATATTACTTAGTAATATGCAGGTTGTCTAAGGCAGTACTGATCTGTATGACGCACTCCTGTTTCTAGGGTTAATAAATTCAACCATGACGACCTCGTACTCACGCCAATGCAGAGGCTGGCACTGGGGCACAGTCAGAGCCTCACTTATACAGCTAGGAGACAGTAGAGGATCTGGGGGTGCTAAATGTCCCTATACAGTATGTGCTATCAATTCCCTCTTCCATGATCGATGTACCTTAACCTTCTTATGCACTATCAGAGAGTTAAGTCAAGCTTTGCAAAAAATGAGTTCTGTCATTCTATCTCATGTAGGTATCATCATCAGATCCAAACTGAACATGCAGACACATAAGGACTTACCTCTTGTGGTGGTTTGAGCTTCAACAGCTGCTATTGTTGCGTATTTTGTAGTGCGTCTGTTTTTCTCTCTCTCTTTGCCTTAGTCTGTTCCAGTCTGTGTGTATGAGCGTGCTACAGAAAGAGGCAGTGTATTCTATGGGGTCTCTGCTCTCCAGATCTCTCTCCCTCTCATCCTCCCTCCCTCTTTCTCTCCCGCTCCCTCCCTCCCTCTCCATCTCGCGCTCCCTTCTCGCCTTGGCAATAAACAGAGAGCACGTGTCATCCCCAATGATGCAGCATGAGAGCGCAGCCACACTAGAAGATGAAGGGGAGAGGGGATGAAATGAAAGAGGGAAGACAGAACATGATGAGAGGTAAATTATACGGAGGGTATGGATAGAATGATATGTTCATAAAAGTGAGATTCTGAGTTTGGTAAAGGAGAGAAACTGATCTTTTTGGGGTAATAACTTGCTGTTGAAAGCAGAAGAGTGAAGGAAGGTTCTGCACCAATGAGTTCACAATCATGAGCTTCAGAAGTCTATTTTCTGCAACACCCACACAGTGGCACATTCCACCAAAACCAGTACTTATGGAATTATTATTTCATTTCGCACATTTTAACTGTAGACAGCCTCTCTCAGGCGCCCCCCTCCCACACACACACAGGAATAAACCAATACAATGGGTTTGTTAAAGGGATCTGCTGGTTTACTTTTATTTTGAACATCTTTTTTTCATCATGCAGGCAATATTGGATCTGTGTTTGTTTGCTGGATCTGCAACAAGTGACCTACTTTAGAACAGCACTGATTCACTGACGAGACACAGTAATATCAGACCAGATGGACCTATTGCCAAAATGGAGAGCCTCTTCTTCGCTGAACAAAAATAAAAATGCAACATGTAAAGTGTTGGTCCCATGTTTCATGAGCTGAAATAAAAGACACAGAAATGTTCCATATGAACAAAAAGCTTATTTTTCTCACATTTTGTGCACAATTTATTTTATTTTATATCCCTGTTAGTGAGCATTTCTCCTTTGCCAGGATAATCCGTCCACCTGACAGGTGTGGCATATCAAGAAGCTGATTAAACAGCATGATCATTACAAAGGTGCACCTTGTGCTGGAGACAATAAAAGGCCACTCTAAGTTTGGTCACACAACACAATGCCACACATGTATCAAGCGTGCAATTAGCATGCTGCCTGCAAGAATGTCCAACAGAGCTGTTGCCAGATAATTGAATGCTCATGTCTCTACCATAAGCCTCCTCCAATGTAATTTTAGAAAATTTGGCAGTATGTCAAACTGGCCTCACAACCGCAGACCATGTGTATTTCTGGAAGCTGAAAATGTCCTAGTTCTTCCATGGCCTGCATACTGACCAGACATGTCACCCATTGAGCACGTTTGGGATGCTCTGGATCGACGCGTACGACAGTCTCTTCCAGTTCCAGCCAATATCCAGCATGAGCATATGAACATGACCGTTAGTGATTAGTGTGGCTGCTGGTTGTTGGAGGGGAGGGTACGCAAACCTTTTTCTACGGCTGATACACAACTAAACACAACAAAGCAAAGCAGTTCGCTATTCTCTTTAACTGGAAAGCAGAAGGCCTGCTCCTGGTAAGGAAGTTAGACTGTGTATTCTCTATATTACTTAGTAATACGCAGGTTGTCCAGGGTTGTCTAAGGCAGTACTGATCTGTATGACACACTCCTGTTTCTAGGGTTAATAAATTCAACCTGAAAATGTCCTAGTTCTTCCATGGCCTGCATACTCACCAGACATGTCACCCATTGTGCACGTTTGGGATGCTCTGGATCGACGAGTACGACAGCCTCTTCCAGCTCCAGCCAATATCCAGCATGAGCATATGATCATGACCGTTATACGCCCACACCATTCTGTTGTTGGGTTATGCCATACCTAATTACATTTTTTTGCAGAAGGAAAACTATTTCACTCATATTGTAATTAATTATAAGTAATATTTCATAGAAATCTAGAAACACTGGACAGTTACTTTAATGCCAATTTGTCTACGGATGATCATACCATACCAAATCATCTCTATCAAGACCAGTCATTGTCGCGTGAACAATGGGAAATGTAGTTACATATTTAGGTGACTTATAATAACATACGCTGAACAAAACAATAAACACAAAGACCCATGTTTCATCAGCTGAAATAACAGATCCCAGAAATGTTCACAAAAACATCTTTCTCTCAAATGTTCTGCACAAATTTGTTTACATCCCTGTTAGTGAGCATTTCTCCTTTGCCAATATAATCCATCCACCTGACAGTTGTGACATATCAAGAAGCTGATTAAACAGCATGATCATTACACAGGTGCACCTTGTCCTGGGGACAATAAAAGCCCACTCTAAAATGTGCAGTTTTGTCACAAAACACAATGCCACAGATGTCTCAAGTTTTGAGGGAGCGTGCAATTGGCATGCTGACTGCAGGAATGTTCCTCAGAGTTAATTTCCAGAGAATTGAATGTTGAATTGACCATAAGCTGCCTCCAATGTCGTTTTAGAGAATTTGGCAGTACGTACACCCGGCCTCACAACTTAGACCACGTATAACCACGCCAGTCCAGGACGTCCACATCCGGCTTCTTCACCTGTGGGATTGCTGAGCCCAGCCACCCAGACAGCTGATGAAACTGTGGGTTTTCACAACCAAAGAATTTTTGCACAGACTGTCAGAAACCGTCTCAGGGAAGCTCATCTGCGTACTTGTCTTCCTCACCAGCGTCTTGACCTGACTGCAGACAGTGTCGTAACTGACTTCAGTGGGGAAATGTTCACCTTCGATGGCCACTGGCACGCTGGGGAAGTTTGGGATGCTCTGGATCGACGTGTATGACAGAGTGTTTCAGTTTCTGCTAATATCCACCAACTTTGCACAGCCATTGAAGAGGAGTGGGACAACATTCCACAGGCCACAATCAACAACCTGATCAACTCTATGTGAAGGAGATGTGTCACACTGCATGAGGCAAATGGTGGTCACACCAGATACTGACTGGTTTTCTGATCAACACCCTACCTTTCTTTTCAGGTACCTGTCACCAACAGATTCATATCTGTATTCACAGTCATGTGAACTCTATAGATTTAGAGCCTGATGAATTTATTTACATTGAATGATTTCCTTACATGAACTGTAACTCAAATAGTTACTTGTTGCATTCATATTTTTGTTCAGTGAGGCAGGGTGAGTCACAGTTCTAAACGCTGTCATGTTTGGTCTGGACAAAATGCACAGTGTTCATCAGACACAGATTAGTGTACGCAGTGTTCACAAACAGGGAGCTATTGGCCCTAATTTGTCTGTGCAGTGATACTGCTGATGGTCCAGCACAGTAAGCAGGTCAGAGACCTTATTAGGATGTAGATAGGATAGTATGCTGGAGTGGAGATATGAACAGCCGTTAGCCGATAGGGTGTGGCCAGCAGAGAGACTGAAGGGAAACCTGGCACACAGAGGGACTGTGTCTTTAATGGCACCCTATCCCCTATGCAGTGCTCTGGTCAAAATAAGTGCACTACATAGGGAATAGGATCAGGGGTGACATTTGAGAAGCATCTTGGAGTGGAGAATAGCCGTTGACCAACAGGGCATGGCCTGGCTGAGAGGCTGAAGGGACACCAGAGACCTGGCACAGTGAGGGACTCTACCCTCAGAGGAGAAATGTTAAAGAGCACTTGGTCCAGTATGTGGGATGGTGTTTGTGCCAGCTTGCTTAACTACACAACCCACATACTGTACAGCAGGGATCATCAACTAGATTCAGCCACAGGCCAATCTTTTCTTGAGCAGATGGTCAGGGGGCCGGAACATAATTACAAATCATTTGTAGACTGCAAATTGCCCGCAAGAAGCCCAAACAGGTATAATATTTGACTTAAAAAATAATTTCAAACCTTGCTTACATTTTTACATGATCACATTTGTACACGAGCACCGGCCTGTACCCTAAATGCCATAAGCTCTCTCCTGGCCCCTTACACAAACTCTGAATTTGTCCTGCTAGTTGACATAAACTGGGACATGCTTAAACCATCTGACCAAGTCCTAAAGTAATGGGACTCCCTAAACCTTTCTCAGATTATTACCAATCCCACAAGGTACGACTCCAAACACCCAGAAAAGGCTACTCTCCTTGATGTTATCCTCACAAACAATCCTGATCTGTCCTGATGTCATAGACGCTTGCTAAAAAACTTAAATGAGAAAGCCTTCCTTTATGAACTGGCCTCTGTGAAATGGTATAGAATCATCTTGATCCACTCTGTCAAAGACGCTTGAACCTTCTTTTTTATATTTTAAGAGGTATTGTTAACACGCGCCCATAAAGAAAATGAAAAACAGGTTCAGCCCCTGGTTCGACAGTGATTTGGCAGAGTTACTCCACCTCAAGAATTCCATTTGTCAAATCGCTTGGCACACGCATACTCAGGCTGACTGGCTCTCGTGAGGCAAATGAGAAATAAGTGCTCTCAGGTTATCCGGAAGGCCAAAGCTAGTTACTTGAAGGAGCAGTTCTCTCTCTTTGGGTCTAACCCCAAGAAGTTCTGGAAAACAGTTAAAGACCTGGAGAATAAACCCTCCTCCTCATAGCTGCCCATGTCCCTTAATGTTGATGATGTGGTTGTTACTGACAAGGAGCACATGGCTGAGCTCTTTAAATCACCACTTCATTAAGTCAGGATTCCTATTTGACTCAGCCATTCCTCCTTGCCCGTCAAACATTTCCCACCCCTTCTAATGGGACTATCCCTGATGCTCCTCCCTCTTTTACCCCTGCCCCACTACAAAGTTTCTCCCTGCAGGCGGTTACTGAGTTCGAGGTGCTAAAGGATCTCCTTAAACTTGACCCCAAAAAACATTTGGGTCAGATGGTTTAGAACCTTTTCTTCTTTAAGGTTACAACCCTTATCATCACCAAGCCGATCTCTGACTTTAAAAAAACTCTCTCTCCTCTTTGGGGAGGTTCCCATTGCTTGGAAGGGAGCCACGGTGCATCCTTTACTTAAAGGGGGAGATCAAGCTGATCCTAACTGTTATAGGCCAATTTTTATTTTTCCCTGTTTATCAAACGTTTTGGAAAAACTTGTCAATAGTCAACTGACTGGCTTTTTTGACTTTTTCTCTCGGGTAAGCAATCTGGTTTCCGCTCAGGTTATGGATGTGCTTAGCGACCTTAAATGAAGTCACTATTACCCTTGATTCTAAGCAATATTGTTCTACTATTTTTACTGAGTTAGCCAAAGCTTTTGATATGGTAGACCATTCCATTCTTGTGGGCCGGTTAAGGAGCATTGATGTCTCTGAGGGGTATTTGGCCTGGTTTGCTAACTACCTCTCTCAAAGAGTGCAGTGTATGAAGTCAGAACATCTGCTGTCTCAGCCACTGCCTGTCACCAAGGGAATACCCCAAGGCTCGATCCTAGGTCCCACGCTCTTCTCAATTTACATCAACAACATAGCTCAAGCAGTAGGAAGCTCTCTCATCAATTTATATGCAGATGATACAGTCTTATACTCAGCTGCCCCCTCCTGGAATTTTGTGTTAAACTCTATACAACAAAGTTTTCTTTGTGTCCAACAAGCTCTCTGACCTTAACCTTGTTCTGAACACCTCCAAAACAAAGGTAATGTGGTTTGGTATGAAGAATGCTCCTGAAAGGCCACTCAGCAAGGAAGAAGCCACTGCTCCAAAACCGTTATAAAAAAGCCAGACTACAGTTGGCAACTGCACATGGGGACTAGGATCGTACGTTTTGGAGAAATGTCCTCTGGTCTGATGAAACAAATATAGAACTGTTTGGCCATAATGACCATCGTTGTGTTTGGAGGAAAAAGGGGATGCTTGCAAGCCGAAGAACACCATACCAACAGTGAAGCACGGGGTGGCAGCATCATGTTGTGTGGGTGCTTTGCTGCAGGAGGGAGTGGTGCACTTCACAAAATAGATTGCATCATGAGGCAGGAAAACAATGTGGATATATTGAAGCAACATCTCAAGACATCAGTCAGGATGTTAATGCTTGATCGCAAGTGGGTCTTCCAAATGGACAATGACCCCAAGCATACTTCCAAAGTTGTGGCAAAATGGCTTAAGGACAACAAAGGTACTAGAGTGGCCATCACAAAGCCCTGTCCTTAATCCTAATGAAAATGTGTGGGCAGAACTGAAAAAGCCTGTGCGAGCAAAGAGGCCTACAAGGAGGCCTACAAACCTGACTCAGTTACACCAGCTCAGGAGGAAGGGGCCAAAATTCACCCAACTTATTATGGGAAGCTTGTGGAAGGCTACCCGAAATGTCTGACCCAAGTTAAACAATTGAAATCCAATGCTACCAAATACTAATTGAGTGTATGTAAACTTCTGACCCACTGGGAATGTGATGAAAGAAATAAAAGCTGAAATAAATAATTATCTCCGCTGTTATTCTGACATTTCACATTCTTCAAATAAAGTGGTGATTCTAACTGACCTAAAAACAGGGATTTTGTTTACTAGGATTAAAATGTCAGGAATTGTGAAAAACCTAGTTTAAATGTATTTGGCTAAGGTGTATGTAAACTTCTGACGTCACCTGTGTGTGTATATACATAGGAGGACGGGCTCATATATACAGTGCCTTGCGAAAGTATTCGGCCCCCTTGAACTTTGCGACCTTTTGCCACATTTCAGGCTTCAAACATAAAGATATAAAACTGTATTTTTTTGTGAAGAATCAACAACAAGTGGGACACAATCATGAAGTGGAACGACATTTATTGGATATTTCAAACGTTTTAAACAAATCAAAAACTGAAAAATTGGGCGTGCAAAATGATTATTATTATTAAACTGGCTGGTGATTGTATATCTCTATTATGCGTGGGAATACTTTGATTCATTTCCTAAATTAAAATAACTTGGAGCTGATTTGCTGGTGTTTTTAGTCTTATGTCCAGCAATAATAATAAATAATAATATAATACTTTTTTCTCAGAATACTTGGGGGGCCAAATAAAATCAACCACGGGTCAAATTTGTCCATTGGACCGCCAGTTGGGGAACCCTGGAGTACAGTATTCCTCCTGCAGTTCAACTCTGACTCATCTGTGTGTTATGCTGAGAATGGGCAGCTCTCAGGCAGCGAGAGTGGCTCTGCTCTGATGTATTTATGGAGACCACTTCTCTTGAGAAGCTCCCTTGTCCATGGACAGAACACCCAGCGCTACATACAATCCACCAACAGAGAGGTAGAGAAGACGGAGGGAACCAGGGAGAATGCAGAGAATCAATCAAGACAAAGAGAGATGGATTAGTGGGAACACTTTATATGTACATTATGGTATACTTTATAGAGCGTTCATAGGTAGTTTAGCCATGCTGTGCGTCATCACATGGGTAACCAATGGTTCTGTGTCGCAGTTTTCCCATTATCACTACTTATCAGTCTACACTCAGCCTATACAATACCAATGTTTGTCGCATTAGATAATATTGGGAAGAATATATTCCTCTCTCTCTCCCCTCCCACCCCCAGCCCATGTGTCCGTGCCAGAGTGCGCAGCGGGGGGAGATTATACCAATTTGAAGAGCGGTGTGGGGGCGTTCACTCAGATACGGCTAATCCTGACACACCTCATCACTGCGATGTGGATGCAATGTGCGCCTCAGCACCTCTCACTCGCTACGCCTCTGCTCTCTTACAGAAACCCCTGGAACGTGCACAGCTCTCACGCAGACATGGGAGTCTGAGGAGACAGAGAGGAGGAGAAAGCAGACAGATGCAGGGATAGTTCTATTGATGTAGCTAGGCTACATGCTCCCTGTGGTGAGGATGAGAGGAAGGCGTCATCTCGCAGGAAAAGTAAAGCTCGTCAAAAGTTTAATTTTAGTCGCTCGTGTTAACGTTTCACCTCACTGAGGTGGAGGTCTTGATTAATCCAGACGCTTTATGTCGCTGGGTGGTGTCGTTCAAGACATAAATAAAGAAATCTGTCAGATGTTGGACATCTTATTATTTAATTTATAATTGAAGCAGGAAGGTCACTTTGCGGTGAGCATCGATTTTAAAAATGCGCCCTGGCCAAGAAAGCAGCCTAATAAATAAATTAGCAGCACAAACACATACTGTACAATATTGCAATTTGACACAAAACATATACACCTCCTTATAATACCTTGTTTTCCAGTACCTTTTCAACTATCTCTGCAATGAAACAGCTTCCATACATTAGCATATATTCAGCAGTGGAGGCTGGTGGGAGGAGCTATAGGAGGATGAGCTCATTGTATCTTGTGGAATGGAATAAATAGAACAGAGTCAAACATGTGGTTTCCATATGTTTGATGTGTTCGATATCATTCCAAATTTTCCATTACAGATATTACAATGAGCCCGTCCTCCTATAGGTCCTCCCACCAGCCTCCTCTGATATTCAGTGTTGTTCTTTGATCTGTGAAGCCATGCAGGTAAAAAAGGGCAGACACCCTACAGAAGACAATCAGAAAATAGAAAGGTGAGAAGAAGCAACCTTCAATGAGATGTAGTGTTACAGAACAAAAAGCCAGCAGCATCCCACCACCATTATTCAAATAAGGACAAGGACTTTAAAGAGAAGTGCTGTAGTAGACCAAAGTAGTCTAAATAATGTGGGCTGGATATACCCAAAACACAAGCCCTATTATGGAACTGTGCAGTAGTACACTTCAAAGAAAAGATAATTAAATTGTTAATTGCATGGAAACAGTATATTGGCAGCCACATTCATAGTAAAAGCCCAACTCTGCCTGCATAATACCCAGAAAGTGAGGCGCAAGCGTACACAAATAGGTTTGTTTTAAATCCGTCAGAGACCCTTAAACTAAACAGAAAGCAGAGGCTGCTGTGTTGGGTTGTGTGTGTCAGTTCCTGGACTCTGTCCCTAACTCTACCCTTTGATGTTGATAATCTTTTGGCTGAGCATAGTCTCTCTAGTTGGCTCCAGGGAGAGCTCCGACAGTTGTCACAGCACCAGACAAGATCAGACCAGAACATTCTAGAAGCCTGCAAATCAGCCATACTACATAGCACACACACTAGAATCACGTGATGCTCAGGCATTGCGTCACAATCTTCAGATATCTAGACAACCCTGGCTTAGTCCGCTGGGGCATTGATTGGAAGCTACTCTAGCCAAGGCATATTCTCTCTCTCGCCTCAAGACCATGGAGAAATGGGCCCTGTGCTAAAGAGCTAAGAACATAACCTCAGTTCTGCAGTACTAATGACTAGAGCCAGGAGTTTCCCTGGTCAGGAAACCCTGACAACAGATTTCTACCATTACCAGAACTGCAGAGTCACTCCAAATGGTCTGGACTGGTAAGATTCCTGATGGTCCAGCATAAAAAGTTACAGTACACTATGACGTAGGTCTATGACGAGGGAAAAGTTGATAATATTCTTCAAACCCTCCCCACAGAGGTCAGTCCCAAAGATCAATAGCTACACCCCAGAGGGGAACGTCAATAGCTTCTATCGCATCACCAACTCCCTAACAGGGCAGACATCAGCTGACCCGCATGTAGAAACATATGTACTTCCATACATAATGTGTGTACATTTCCCCTCAACAGGGATAGACAGTTTAATCGTTTGTAAACAGTACTTGTCCTCTTTAGAAAGCTTCCTACTGGTCTTTCATTTGTGTGTGAAGTGCGGAGGTTTGCACACCTAGACTTGCCCGTGTGCATTTTGAAGCAGATAGAGCTTTTGATCATCTCTCACACACAATAAATGAATGTGACGTTTGTGAATGTCACCTCTGGAGAACAGGCAGTGCTGCGACAAAGACAAGTCTAGTGAGTGACAGCAGCAGCACAAGGTCAACGCACTCACGTTTATGTATCACACATTAACACTAAAACACTTTTGCAAAAATAAACCATTCAAAACTTGACGTTGTAACCCTGCGCCTTCAGCTGGCCATAACACATCTCCTGAGAGCTCCCCGTCACTGCAGTCATTATTATGCAGACACTGCACCCCATGAATATGTACTGTAAACAGAGGATTACATTATGCAAACCACATTTCAGGTTAAACAAATTGAGATTACATTTTTTAGCCAATTCACATTTTGAGTCAAGAATCATTCCCTGTGATTAAAATGTTCACAGGCTGAAACTTTGATGCTGACAGAGTACAAATTAGATGTACTTTTAACTGGGTCATGCCTTACGGCAGTTTCATTGTAAAGATGAAGTCCCCTAACAACCAATGAGTAGCTAATGTAGCAGCAACAACAACTCTCTGTGCTGTTATGACTATGGGCTGTATGGCAGATCAATAGGAGTCTAGTGACCAAAAGCCTGTTTGAGCATGATCACATAATTCCATCCAGGTCATCAAGAGGGATCAGCCAATGAACACACTCCAGATGGCAGTATGCGCCTTTTCAGCCCGTTTACCAATTCATAGAAGTAGTAGAGGAACATGGACTACTTCAAAATGGAGATGGCCTCAATGGCGCTGCCTGTGTGCTCAGATGACATAATGGGACAGATAAGAATCCTTCATCATTCTCTATGGGAAGTGATCCAAGCTGCTCCTCTGTAGACTAACATTGTTACTCGTTGTGAAGTCATAAATACCAGTTGGATATATTCATGTGCTTTGAACTCGTTGAGAAACGCTGATCAGCTAATGGCCAACAAACTGCGTCAACCATAAACTAAAAGTACAGCTATCATGCCTGGAAACAAATTCAAGTGTTCAAAAACCAAATTAATAGATTGCTTTTTATTAAAAAATGTTTTTGCATTTAACTAACGAAACGCTGTTAGATGTCATTTACTTAGCGTGTGGAAGAAGCCTGAGCTCATGGATGATCGTTTCCCACCAGTAATTATTTTCCTGTTGTGATTGGTGTTTTGTCCTATATTTTTAAACCCAGCACCCATAGGAGGCCTTTTGGTAGGCCATCATTGTAAATAAGAATTTGTTCTTAATAGACTTGCCTAGTTAAATAACTAACCGTTGGTGGGGCGTTCCAGTGGATTTTTCCCAGTCGTGTGATAAATACCACGTTCCCACTTGGTTATGAAGACAGCATATGATGATGTACTGTAGATGGTTTTCAAACAGACTAAATAGATGTGCGGTAAATCAGTTCTGGCATATATTCATTAAGTTGTTGTTGTAGTAATGACATTTATGAAGAAAGGGTAGGTTACATTCATTATGCATGCAGAGCTAGATAATATGGTAATACATTCATTATGCATGCAGAGCTAGATAATATGGTAATACATTCATTATGCATGCAGAGCTAGATAATATGGTAATACAGTCCTGTTAATCCTTACACAACCATTTAAAAGTTGTTTTGCCTCATCATCCCTGATGAAATGCATGGCCACATGCATTCGCAAAA
Source organism: Oncorhynchus masou masou (assembly GCF_036934945.1). Classification (NCBI taxonomy): domain Eukaryota; kingdom Metazoa; phylum Chordata; class Actinopteri; order Salmoniformes; family Salmonidae; genus Oncorhynchus; species Oncorhynchus masou. The sequence continues at coordinate 38,949,507 of NC_088233.1, forward strand.
TAAGGCAACTCTACTTTCAAAAAAATCATTTCTGTTAAACGGCAACATTTCTTACTTTAAGGATGACATCCAATTCAAAGACTACGGTAGCTTTAATTTTATAAAAATTCAAACTTACATTACATAAAGCAGATATTTTTTGAATTATTTACAAATCTTTGAAAAACATTTGTGTACAGAATGTGTATAAAGATCTCAAAATAAAACACAAGATAACACCATAACATAAAAGCAAAACGCTAAGTTTCATGTGGGAATCAGTTTTCTATCTTTTATGACACACACAACTCCACTACTCTCCTTCCAACTCAGTCATTTCTCTTCTGGCCTGTTGCTTTGGGTTCCAAATGGAACCATATTCCCTTTATAGTGCACTACTTTTGACCAGGGCCCAAGTAGTGCACTGTATAGAGAATATGGTGCCATTTGGGATGCATCTTTGGAGATGTCCCTCACGGCTGCAGATCAGTGATCTTCCTCTTGCGGTAGTTGAGCACCAGGCTAGAGGCAGTGATGGTAGATGCGCGGCCCCTCTCCCAGTTCTGGAAGCTGTTGAGGCCGCTCTGCCCTGCCCTGAATAGTGCCCTCTCCAGATAATCCAAGCGCTCCACCAGGGCTGACGTGTCTTCGTTGTAGGCATTCTGTGAGGAATCCATGGTCCGGCGGAAACGACCAATGAATGTCTGGAGGTGAAGAGGTTAAGCCAATGATTTATACTGAACAAAAATAAAAGGCAACATACAAAATGTCAAAGATTTTACTGAGTTATAGTTCATATAAAGAAATCATTCAATTGAAATAAATGAATTTAGGCCCTAATCTATAGGATTTCACATGACTGGGCAGCGGCGCAGCCATGGGTGGGCATAGGCCCACCCACTTGGGAGCCAGGCTTAGCCAATAAATGTGTTTTTCCCCACAAAAAGGCATTAGACAAAAATACTCCTCAGCACCCTGACTCCCCTCCCCTCAGACGATCCCACAGGTGAAGAAGCCGGATGTGGAGGTCCTGGGCTTGAGTGGTTACAAGTGGTCTGCGATTGTAAAGCCAGTTGGACGTGCCGCCAAATTCTCTAAAAAGACGGAGGTGGCTTATGGTAGAGAAATCAACATTAAATTCTCTGGCAACAGCTCTGGTGGACATTCATGACAATTGTACACCACCTCAAAAGTTGAGACATCTGTGGCATTTTAGATTGGCCTGCTACTGTCCCCAGCACAAGGTGCAGCTGTGTAATGATCATGCTGTTTAATCAGCTTCTTGATATGCCACACCTGTCAGGTGGATGGATTATGTTGACAAATGCTAAAATGCTATCTAACTGGGATGTAAACAAATTTGTGCACAAAAGTTGAGAAATAAGCTTTTTGTGCGTATGGGACATTTCTGAGATCTGTTATTTCAGCTCATGAAACTCTTTACATATTGCATTTCTATATTTTTGTTCAGTGTACACTACTGTTCAAAAGTTTGGGGTCACTTAGAAATGTCCTTGTTTTTGAAAGAAAAGCATTTTTTTGTCCATTAAAATAGCATAACATTTACCAGAAATACAGTGTAAACATTGTTAATGTTGTAAATTACTATTGTAGCTGGAAACGACTGATTTTTTATGGAATATCTACAAAGGCCCATTATCAGCAACCATCACTGTGTTGCAATGGCACGTTGTGTTAGCTAATCCAAGTTTACAATTTTAAAAGGTTAATTGATCATTAGAAAACCCTTTTGCAATTATGTTAGCACAGCTGAAAACTGTTGTTCTGGTTAAAGAAGCAATAAAACTGGCCTTTAGACTAGTTGAGTATCTGGAGCGTCAGCATTTGTGGGTTCATTTACAGGCTCAAAATGTCGAGAAACAAAGACCTTTCTTCTGATACTCGACAGTCTATTCCATGCGAGGAATTGCCAAGAAAATGAAGATCTCGTACAACGCTGTGTACTACTTGACTTCTTGCTCAGTTGTGCACCAGGGGCTCACACTCTTTCTATTCTAGTTAGAACCAGTTTGCGCTGTTATGTGCTGTTATAACACAAGGTGCAGCTGGTGCACAACTGAGCAAGAAGACAAGTACATGAGTGTCTAGTTTGAGAAACAGACACCTCACAAGTCCTCAACTGGCTCCAGATACTCAATTAGTCTAAAGGCCAGTTTTATTGCTTCTTTAAATCAGAACAGTTTTCAGCTGTGCTAACACAATTGCAAAAGGGTTTTCTACTGATCAATTACCCTTTTAAAATTATAAACTTGGTGTTGGGGAATAATCAGAATTAGTTGGGTAACATAGATAGGATGTTTTATTTTCATGATATGCTTATGAGTTATTTCTCATAAGAATGTATTTTGTTGTACTATAGTGGTGGCCATTGGCAGTTATCTGTTCTATGTCAAGACTACGTTGCATGGGCCGCAGAGAGGGGAGAGGTCAAGTTGTCATCATGTGTAAACATATATTTTGCTCCACTGTGTCTGTGTGCCAGTCACTCCCTACTTTTCCCATCGGGGAGAGGAGGATGGCAGTGTCTGGAATCATTCTATGCTCCCTCTATCTTAACCTATAACCTCACTCTCCTCTCCGTGAGCTTGTCCAGGATTGGTTGTATTTAGAATTGGTTGTATCTAAATGACAATTTGTTATATATCATAGGGTGGGGGTAATGTCTTGGTACCATTTTTTTTATACCAAGAACAAAATAAGAGCTTTGTTTAGGAGTCCAAACTGAATGATAATTTATAGCCAACTCTGTCTGGCTAGGGGATACTCCTCTCTGAAGTATCATGTCGTCTGGGGGGGGGGGGGGTGGATCTTCGCGATAAAGGATCCCATTTGCCATTATGTTGGGACTCTCAACTTTTCATTAGAGATACTGAACTGTTGAAAGTCAACATGCTATTGCAATGTGGAAGGGGCTCTCAGAGAATTCATTGATAGACACTGAATTGATCTGAGAGTCACAGGGTTGTGATAGAGCTCAAAAAATTAAAGATGGACTTCGATAACTAACTCTGACTTGTGTGTGGTTTGATCTCATTATTAGGTAAATAGAGGAAATTTCCACGACACTTGGATTAGCTAACACAACGTGCCATTGGAACACAGGAGTGATGATTGCTCATAATGGGCCTATGTAGATATTCCATAATAATAGTCATTAACAAAAGTAACAGTGTGTACACTGTATTTCTGATCAATTTAATGCTATTTTAAAATGGACACATTTTTTCTTCTTTTCATATAAAAAAATAAAAATAAATTCTAAGTGACTCCAAACGTTTGATAGTAACACACACACACACACACACACACACACACACACACACACACACACACACACACACACACACACACACACACACACACGGGAGCTGTGTTGAAGCAGTGACTCCATCTTGGCACTCACCCTCTATTGTAAAAAAAGAACTAAAAGAAATACAGCTACAGAAACGCATTTATCAAGGTCTATATTAATTTTTGCCACATGTATTCTATTAGACATCTTAAAGCTGCAATATGTAACTTTTTGGACACCTGGACAATATTCACATAGAAATTTAAGTTATAGATCTGTCATTGAAAGCAAGTCTAAGACGCATTAAATCTGTTCTATTTTTGCCATTTCTATGCTTCCCGTACTTATGTTGCATTTTTGCATCTTTTACTTTCGGTTTTGTACACCAGCTTCAAACAACTGAAAATACAATAGTTTTGGTTAATGAAAAGACATTTAACAGTGGTTTAGATGGTACAATGGTTCTCTATGCTTGTTTTGTCAAACTAAAATTGGGCAAACTGTTAGAATTTTAGCAACCAGGAAATCGCGACGTGATTTTTTTCAAATTGTACCTTTATTTTTTGTACTTTTTACCCCTTTTTCGTGATATCCAAGTGGTAGTTACGGTCTTGCCCAATCACTGCAAGTCCCGTACAGACTCGGGAGAGGCAAAGGTCGCGAGCCATGCTTCCTCCAAAATACGACCCTGCCAAGCCGCACTGCTTCTTGACACATTGCTCGCTTAACCCGGAAGCCAGCTGCACCACTGTGTCGGAAGAAACACCGTACAACTGGCGACCGAAGTCAGCGTGCATGCGCCCGGCCCGCCACAAGCAGTCGTTAGAGCACGATGGGACAAGGACATCCCGGCCGGCCGGCCAAACAGTCTGTAGTGACGTCTCTAGCACTGCAGTGCCTTTGACCGCTGTGCCAATCGGGAGACTATTGCACATTTAAATGCATACTTTAAAAATTACACTACGAGCTAAAAAAAACACACACATACATACATACATACATACATACATACATATATATATATATATATATATATATATATATATATATATATATATATATATATATACACATACATATATATATATATATATATACACATACATATATATACACACACACACACACACACATATATATTTATACACACACACACACACACACACACATATACATACATATATATACACACACACACACACACACACACACACAAAAATACATACATGACGGAGATAGAAGAGCTGAATAAAAACATTTGATGAAACTCAGTCATCCTTTGTGGATGCAGAGAGACAACTAATAATCCTGTTGGATTCACTTGAAGTCATTGTTTTTCAAAGATGACTGATGTGATTTGTCAGTCTGCCCAGCAACATAACACTACGCAGCCTTTTAGTCAATGGTGACAATTCGATCACATAGCACCACCTCGTGGCTGACTATGGGACATAACACTGAATGGGTTTGTCAGTGTGTCCAACCATTTGACCTGGGTGGTGACTCAATCATAAACTTTCTAGTGATATTATACAACTAAAAGGGTACAAATTAGAGGTTGACCGATTAATCAGAATGGCCGATTAATTGGGGCCGATTTCAAGTTTTCATAATAATCGGAAATCTGTATTTTTCGACGGATTTGGACGTTTTTTTTTTTTTTTTTACACCTTTACTTAATCTTTATTTAACTAGGCAAGTCAGTTAAGAACACATTCTTATTTTAAAGGACGGCCTAGGAACGGTGGGTTAACTGCCTTGTTCAGGGGCAGAACGAGAGATTTTTACCTTGTCAGCTCAGTGGATTCAATCTTGCAACCTTACAGTTAACTGGTCCAACGCTCTAACCATCTGCCTCTTGTTGCACTCCACGAGGAGACTGCCTGTTACGCGAATGCAGTAAGCCAAGGTAAGTTGCTAGCTAGCATTAAACTTATCTTATAAAAAAAATCAATCAATCAATCATAATCACTAGATAAACTAGTAATATCATCAACCATGTGTAGTTATCTAGCGTGTTCTGCTTTGCATATAATCGATGTGGTGCGTATCGTTGCTCCAATGTGTACCTAACCATAAACACCAATGCCTTTCTTAAAATCAATACATAGAAGTATATACACTGCTCAAAAAAAATAAAGGGAACACTAAAATAACACATCCTAGAACTGAATGAATGAAATATTCTTATTAAATACTTTTTTCTTTATATAGTTGAATGTGCTGACAACAAAAGCACAATAATGATCAATGGAAATCAAATTTATCAACCCATGGATGTTTGGATTTGGAGTCACACTCCAAATTAAAGTGGAAAACCACACTACAGGCTGATCCAACTTTGATGTAATGTCCTTAAAACAAGTCAAAATGAGGCTCAGTAGTGTGTGTGGCCTCCACGTGCCTGTATGACCTCCCTACAACGCCTGGGCATGCTCCTGATGAGGTGGCGGATGATCTATTCCCAGACCTGGACTAAAGCATCCGCCAACTCCTGGACAGTCTGTGGTGCAACGTGGCGTTGGTGGATGGAGCGAGACATGATGTCCCAGATGTGCTCAATTGGATTCCGGTCTGGGGAACGGGAGGTCTAGTCCATAACATCAATGCCTTCCTCTTGCAGGAACTGCTGACGCACTCCAGCCACATGAGGTCAAGCATTGTCTTGCATTAGGAGGAACCCAGGGCCAACCGCACCAGCATATGGTCTCACAAGGGGTCTGAGGATCTCATCTCGGTACCTAATGGCAGTCAGGCTAACTCTGGCGAGCACATGGAGGGCTGTGCTGCCCCCAAAGAAATGCAACCCCACACCATGACTGACCCACCGCCAAACCGGTCATGCTGGAGGATGTTGCAGGCAGCAGAACGTTCTCCACGGCGTCTCCAGACTGTCACGTCTGTCACATGTGCTCAGTGTGAACTTGCTTTCATCTGTGAAGAGCACAGGGCACCAGTGGTGAATTTGCCAATCTTGGTGTTCTCTGGCAAATGCCAAATGTCCTGCACAGTGTTGGGCTGTGAGCACAACCCCCAACGGTGGACGTCGGGCCCTCATACCACCCTCATGGAGTCTGTTTCTGAACGTTTGAGCAGACACATGCACATTTGTGGCCTGCTGGAGGTAATTTTGCAGGGCTCTGGCAGTGCTCCTCCTTGCACAAAGGCGGAGGTAGCGGTCCTGCTGCTGGGTTGTTGCCCTCCTACGGCCTCCTCCACGTCTCCTGATGTACTGGCCTGTCTCCTGGTAGTGCCTACATGCTCTGGACACTACGCTGACAGACACAGCAAACCTTCTTGCCACAGCTCGCATTGATGTTCCATCCTGGATGAGCTGCACTACCTGAGCCACTTGTGTGGGTTGTAGACTCCGTCTCATACTACCACTAGAGTGAAAGCACCGCCAGCATTCAAAAGTGACCAAAACATCAGCCAGGAAGCATAGAAACTGAGAAATGGTCTGTGGTTACCACCTGCAGAACCACTCCTTTATTGGGGGTGTCTTGCTAATTGCCTATAATTTCCACCTGTTGTCTATTCCATTTGCACAACAGCATGTGAAATTTATTGTCACTCAGTGTTGCTTCCTAAGTGGACAGTTTGATTTCACAGAAGTGTGATTGACTTGGAGTTACATTGTGTTGTTTAAGTGTTCCCTTTATTTTTTTGAGCAGTGTATTTTTAAACCTGCATATTTAGCTAAAAGAAATTAAAATGTTAACAGGCAATATTAACCAGGTGAAATTGTGTCACTTCTCTTGCGTTCATTGCTCGCAGAGTCAGTGTATATGCAACAGTTTGGGCCGACTAATTTGCCAGAATTTTACGTAATTATGACATAATATTGAAGGCTGCGCAATGTAACAGGACTATTTAGACTTATGGATGCCACCCGTTAGATAAAATACGGAACAGTTCCGTAATTCACTGAAAGAATAAACGTCTTGTTTTCGAGATAGTTTTGGGATTTGACCATATTAATGACCTAAGGCTCGTATTTCTGTGTGTTATCATGTTATAACTACGTCTATGATTTGATAGAGCAGTCTGACTGAGCGATGGTAGGCAGCAGCAGGCTCGTAAGCATTCATTCAAACAGCACTTTCTTGCGTTTGCCAGCAGCTGTTTATGACTTCAAGCCTATCAACTCCCGAGATTAGGCTGGTGTAAACGATGTGAAATGGCTAGCTAGTTAGCGGGGTGCGAGCTAATAGCGTTTCAAAAGTCACCCGCACTGAGACTTGGAGTGGTTGTTCCCCTTGCTCTGCATGGGTAACGCTGCTTCGAGGGTGGCTATTGTCAATGTGTTCCTGGTTCAAGCCCAGGTAGGAGAAAGGAGAGGGACGGAAGCTATCTTGTTACACTGGCAATTCTAAAGTGCCAATAAGAACATCCAATAGTCAAAGGTATATGAAATACAAATCGTATAGGAGAGAAATATATTTCCCACAACCTAAAATGTCTTACCTGGGAATATTGAAGACTCCTGTTAAAAGGAACCACCAGCTTTCATATGTTCTGAGCAAGGAACTTAAACGTTAGCTTTCTTACATGGCACATATTGCACTTTTACTTTCTTCTTCAACACTTTGTTTTTGCATTATTTAAACCAAATTGAACATGTTTATTTATTTGAGGCTAAATTGATTTTATTGATCTATTATATTAAGTTAAAATAAGTATTCATTCAGTATTGTTGTAATTTTCATTATTATAAAAAAAATGTATTTACTTCTTTTTAAAATCGGCCGATTAATCGTTATCGGCTTTTTTTGGTCCTCCAATAAATCGGTATCGGCGTTGAAAAATCATAATCGGTCGACCTCTAGTACAAATAGATAAAGATCAATGAGAAATACTTTTGCTAAGGTAGTAGCACCAATGAGGCAGGAGTTGGGTTTCTGCACAGGGCCAGTATGTTTAAAATTGTAGTCTTCAAAAACCTTTTCCCCAGAATTGGGTTGCACAATTCTCTATACACTTCTCCCTTATATGAAATCAATGATGATGGTAAAAGAGTGATAGTACGATATCACCCCATGATTGATATGAAAGGAAAACTCCATTCATGCAAAACAAACGTTAGTTGGGATATGCAGTTTCTGGGGGGAGTGTCAAAGGAAAGTTTCAGCTTGCAGCCAAAGGGGGGGGGGGGGAGTAGTGGAGTGAGCAGTGAGATATTTATACCCTCTGATATCACTGTTTGTGTGCTGTACTCACCTGAAGTACTGCCTGGGCAATCTCCGGATTCTCAGGGCTGTCAAAGTGCAGCAACTGGGAGCCGAGGCCATAGTAATAGGGTCCCATCTTGTGAAGGTCTACTACAGTGGGGTCTGCGTTGAACACAGTCCTCCAGCCCTCTTTGTAGACCTTAGGCAGCTCCACTGAGACAACACGCCTCTTCCTCTCATACAAACCCTTTGCCAGGAACAGAGGCATCTCCATCTTCGTACCCTGGAAGACGGGAGAAAAATATTATTTTGGTGCTGGATCAAAAATAACATCGCTAGCTAGATATATACCCTTATTAGGCACACCCATCAAGTACCGGGCCGGACCCACTTTACCTCCAGAACAGACTGAATTCTTTGGGGCATGGACACATTGCTCAATTGGTATCAATAGACCAAACATGTGCAAGGAAAACATTCCCCACACCATTACACCACCAGCCTGTACCGTTGACACCAGGCATGATGTGGCCATGGAGTCATGCTGCTTACGCTCAGTCACTCAGGTCATTGGTACTCTAACTTCTTCTCGGGCACCCTCAGATGTTTCACAATTTTGTAGTAACCCTCAACTAGCTCACCTGATTCACATAGTCAAGGGATTGATCAAGAGATTGATCATTAGTTGAGAAGTTGAAAAAGGTGTGCTATCTCTGAAATAGATTAAATGGCTGGGGGTCCCAAGGAGAGGATTGAGAACCACTGGATTAGGTCACTTGTTTTGCCCATTCTAACATTCAATCAAACAGTAACTGAATTGCATCGGGCCTGTCTGCCTGATTTATATAGCAAGCCACAGCCACATGACACACTGTCTGTCGGAGCGAACCATTTGGTATACCTAATAAACAGTATACAGTCACAACAAACATCTCCCCAAAATGCATTTCAGTTTGGCCACGCACAAGGCTCATGACTTTATAACATTATATGGGTCTATAGCTACACAATTTGTGGGTGCTTATATTTGTCTCCTATTAATAATGAGAAATACAGCTGCAAGCAGCAATGCCGGGGTTCAAGCTGTGGGCCCACTGAGAACATCAGGACAAAATAGAATTAGCTACTTCTGTAGTCTTTACCACGCTTGCCAAATACCAGAACATTATTTTTTTTGCTTTTGATACATTTTTGGATCATTTCTAATGTTAAAACATCTTCTCCAGAACCACTCGCACCAAATTTGCTATATCGCGTCTATGGATGCACATCTTCAAAATGCAATATTTTCCAAAACTCTTGCTCAAACAACAAGGCCACTACAAGCCAATGAGATTGCATGAAATGTTTTTCTGTAAAACAGCTCCACCATACTTTACAACTTAGCTAGACTTATATCCCTGAGTCCATTAGAGTTCCATTAGCAGGCAATGGCCGGCTTTTGTCAGAAAAAATACAAATCTGATAGTTTTTTTATTTTTTATCCTGTTACCGGCCAAAATGACAAAAAAAAAAAATCCCATTGTAAAGTAATGCTTTTTATTTATTGATGGAAATACATTTGACCATCACGCTTATCGGCCTATAGGTTCATTTGCATAATTTAGTGGAATTAAATTGGATGGATAGGATACATGATGACTATCACACACGCAGAACATACAGAGCTTATTTTGAGCTGGATTCCTCCTGCAACTCCTCAGCTGGTTGCTGCTGGAGTAGTTATGAGGCATGGCTTACTTTGCTTCAAAGTAGTCTATAGGCAATATCCGATTACAATTTATCCGGCCATTTCTACTGTTCTGCGTGCCAGTTATGATTTTCATATGCATATTTTGTGGAATGGTTTATTTCAATAATAAAGCTGTAGTTTAAGTAATCATTGTCAAGTGGTTAATCATAAAAATAGGAATTCAAATGGGCTATGAGTTCCATGTACTCATTTCTTTAGCCACCAATGGATCATAGTGTATCAATGTGTCCATATGGCAGGGGCTGGTGATACAGAATTAGTTGACTTAAACATCTAAAAGTGATCATTTTATTTCCGATTTTTATGATTAACCCACCTGACAATGATTTTGAGAAACTAAAACGTTATTATCAACTAGGCCTATTGCCACACTCAGCTGCCCAAATAGGCATAGGCCCACGAGCTTGTGATTCGAAACAATCCACAGCAAAAAAAAGTGTATAAATTTAACCTTTACATTTTTTTTTTTAATAAATATTTCTCACCGATATGAAAAGGTCCTTATGCTTCCAAAACCGTACCACAAGCGATGCATGCTAATGTTTAGACTGAGCGTCACGGCAAAGATGTTTATAACTATCAGTGGTCGTGGCTCTTAACAAAACTCACCCCTTCATAACACCACGGCCACCCCACTCAATAGGCAGATCGATCAGGGCTGCATTTTCTGCACTAAACTGACCAATACTCACCTCCAACAACAACAACACAAAACCTCCCAGAATCCTGCCCAAAAACAATGACAATTTCTCTCAACCAGTGGCATATGGACTTCCGAGTGGCACAGCGGTCTAAGGCACTGCATCTCAGTACTAGAGGCATCACTACAGACCCTGGTTCGAGTCCAGGCTGTATTACAACCGGCCATGATTGGGAGTGCCAATGTCGTCCGGGTTAGGATTTGGCTGGGGTAGGCCGTCATTGTAAATAAGAATTTGTTTTTATCTGACTTTCCTATTTAAATAAAAGGTTAAATAAAAATGTAATAAATACAATTTTTAGGTGAGGGATGATGCCACCCTGTGATAAGCAGTTAACACTTTGTCTAAGGTAGGGGCGCAAAATATTTTGCTTTCCCAGCGCACCTCTTCAGGGTGCTGTTCGAGAGACGCATTACTGCAGTGCTCCACCACATAAAAATAAATATCATACAGCAGATGAACCACTGTGCCATGTCCTACCTCTAAAAGTTGCGTTACACTGCGGCACACCCTGCGTGCTGCTGCAGCATTCTGTGGCAGGTCATTTAATTCTCAGCCATTTCTTCAGTTACTGCAAGTTAGTTGCTAGTTTGACCACCAGAGGCCATCTTTGAGAAGCGTTTTATAGTATTCCGTACTGGCATGCCAGAGAATTTAAAACCTTTTTTTGTAGTAACATAGTATATGGGATTGATATGAAGAAATGTGGCTTAATTTGATTAATATCATGGTGTTTCCATTCAGAGAATTATTTTTGTAAATTCAGACCATTTCACTCTCAGAGCACACACTGGACCTTCGGGCCGAGGAGTAGGGTTGATTTGAGCGTTCCGGCCTTATAAAAACAGCAGTCAAGCACCCAAGCTAACGTTGGCTAGCTACTTCCAGACACAAATGAGACTACTCTGACCATTTTACTCACCCTAGCAGAGCTGGTAAGGCAGTTTTTGTGTTAACCAGAGCGTTGGTGACTGGAAATGTGCTGCTGGAAACAATTTCGCAATGTGTATATTTAGATTTTTTTCAAGTCGGGTGTTACCGGTGTCAAATGGCTAGCTAGTTAGCGAGGTGCGCGCTAATAGCGTTTCAAATCAGGGACGTCACTCACTGAGACCTTGAAGTAGTTGTTCCCCTTGCTCTGCATGGGCCGTGGCTTTTGTGGAGCGATGGGTCACGATGCTTCGAGGGTGGCTGTTGTCTGTGTGTGCAGAGGGTCCCTGGTTTGAGCCCAGGTAGGGGCGAGGAGAGGGACGGAAGCAAAACTGTTTCACGGGCACCATCTTAAATCAGGAGAATCTCCTCTTTGTAATTATGCAAGCCTGGGCAGTGAGCTCGTTTGTCATCAATCGCTAGGCCAGAAGTTTTTATTTTTTCCATTATGCTACGCAGACATAAACACAGTTGACAGCATCGAGGTTTACATTCTAAACAAGTCGTTTATTCCCCCGCGTTAGAACAACTTACATCTGGTTCCACAATAATGTTTTGTCAGCCATCTTTGTTGAAGGACGCCACAAGGCAAGGGTGGCTTAAGTCAAAATTCGTCATTGGAACCACTCGATATGATTGGTCAAATAAAAACCTTGGAACCCAAATGCACAATGAGTGCTCTAGCTCCCCCTTGTGGTGGTCTGGAACAATGAAGCCATGAAGCTGGGTACCTCTAAGTCCCACAGTGCAAGCTCACAACTTTTAAAGGAGGAACCACTGTAGAAAGTGTATGTGGCCTTTCTGTAGCCTACAGGCTGGAGATATATTACATTGTCATACATTTTGAGAAGGACACTTTTTACATCATGCAGGTTGCTCAGATCAAATAGCCTAACCTAAATGGCGTTCAACCAAAATAAAAATGCACTGGCATGTGAACAAACAAATCCTAAAAACAGGACAGGTCAAAGTAAAAGGGACCATTTGGAATGGACAATCACAACTGTTGTCCAGGAGTTTTACCCCATTGTCATTAGTGGTTTCAAGTTTGTATCTGTCCATTTTTGACTAAATAAAATACTTCTGTATTTCCCGCTGTTGTAAACAGATTACAAATAGGCTCGCGATAACACCTGATAAAGTTGGGTAGCTGAACCAATCATTTACGCAGTGGCGGGCAGTCCTTTTTTGCATGCTATTTTGGCATTTATACATGTCACATCAGTTTGCAAACAATAAAAAAAAATATATATATATTTGAGTTAAAAAAAGCCACATAAACATGGTCTCTTGTATTCTTGAGGAAGGCAGGTCAAAAATCCAGGTGTTTCAGCCTAGCTCAGTGCTTTCTGTGGTGGTGGGGCAAGCCAGGAGAAAATACGGAGTGTTGCACCGTGATCGGCTCAGTGTTCTGTCACTCATGGTGACACCACATCACAGCCAAGTCTAAGGGTAGAGCTAGAAAATTCTAGCCCCCTGGTTTCTGCCATAGAGTTCCATTAGAAGTGCCCAACCAAAAAGGCTCAATGTCATAAGCCACAGATCAAATGAAGTCAAATCACATTACGTGTACAGTAGCTTTGATTTGACTGATCATGTCAATATCATACTTTCAAAATCTTAGCTAGCAGTCTTCATCATGAATCAAGTCGACAATCTACTGATACATCCTTTGTAATCCTTGTTGTATGAAGGAAAATAATGAAAATAAATTATAGATAAAACGTATAGGTGCTCATCGGCCATAAACATTACACATGGAAATCACATTACACAAGGAAATCTCAAATTCAACAATGAGTGGTTTGGAAGGATTCAGTGTGGCTAACTGCAAGTATTGCAAAGCAATGCTATTCTGTGGAGTGGCTGTGTGGTCCAAACTCTATTATTTTAAACTAGGAAAAGAGACCCTTATCTTAAATATTCAACATTGGCCATGCTGTCAATGAAGCATGATTTGTGCAGCGCTCAAAACAACTAACTCCGAACTGAAAAAATCTGGCTTTAGTGAGTTTAAGACAACTGGGAACTCAGGAAAAATGAGCTACGACTGGGAAAATACATTTTGAACTTTTATCTAACTCGGAATTGTAAATTCGAAACTCGGGCCTCTTTCTAGAGCTACGACCTGAAGATCACTGACACCATCATGATTCAACCCCCCCCCCCCCCAGAGTTCCTGTTGTCTTGAAAGCACTATAAATCCAGAGAGTTACAGACTTTGATGATAAAATTTGCCAACAAAGAACCGCCGCACCACCTTCCTGTTCAAGTGAGCACAGCACAACAAGGTGAGTCCAACAATGTATTGTATGCTGTTGCATAAATGCTGTAATATGCCAGGGAGATATCTATACTGTAGCTATGAAAGTAATACTAGGAGTATGTTGTGTAGTAAGCTGTTAGTATCCCATGTGCCTTACACTAATAATTTTGTCTATTTACCCCTCTTAATTTCGAACCTACTGTTCTGATTTGGTGGTGCACATGTAGCCTATAATGTGTTTTAGAGAAATGTAATCAACACATTTTGGAAGAGCTTTCATTGTCTGCTTATATGCCCCCTGTATATATCCTACGGTTCTGACTTGCTGTACAGGGAGAATACACTAAGAACGGCCCATGTTCTGAATTCTGTCGCTGTACATTTCTAAATTGACTACTTCAGTCTTAGCTCGCTCAATAATGTCTTAATCGAAATTGCCTTTTATCTGCTCATCGCCCCCCTATGCCATAGTTTGTACATCTAAATTATCTGTAGAAACCACATGTTTAAGCAAGTCAGCTGTTTTGTTTTAAAGGTAGTAAATGAGGCTGAATTAACTGTTTCGCGACAGAAAAGGCTCCGCTGATAGCCAGGTGTAGCAGTGGTAAGAAGTTAGGGCTGCAGCTTTATGTAGGCACCGTTTGTCACCGTTATAGTGCAATTAATGTATTGTGTAGTGGCTTTGCTGGCATGCATCTCCCACTTTTTTTTTTTTTTACATGCTAAAATCACCAGTGCACGTCTGTTTGGTTCAGATTTTGTCCGGTATGGACGAGCCTTAATTTGGCCCAAACAAATGTCTATAAATGACTAATTTTCAACTTTCTTTCAGAACCTAAAATAAACCTTATTTCAACTTCCGGAAGAATTTTTTTTGTCAACGTCCGGAAAAGACGCCTTTTCAACATCCTGTAAAATATGCATTTTAAACATGAAATACCTTTCTCGCTTTCAATCAGAAACAAAATTGAAGTGAACTTAAACGCCTAGAAAATACGTATTTTTAATTTTGCTTTCCTCCAGTGACTTGTGTAATGTAATGGAACTGGGTCATGATCTAGGGCTAGTGAACGAGGTGACTGAATGACCAGCAGGAATACCAATTGGATAACTAAAACGATAACTAGTTAGCTAGCTAACAGCCACAGGTGGTGAGATTAATGGCTACACAGTAACATTATCGGATGTGGTTTTTCGCTCTACGTTGTTTCACATGTTCGACTGACCTCTTGAATGTCTCGCGAATCACTCGATTTCTCCAGGAATCCCAGTCGGGGAAATGTGCATTCTGTCCGACTGGGTAGCCTCTCGTGAGAAAGCAAAATGTCATCAAGAGATAAGAAATTCTCTTCCATCCCCACCCCGGGAGGCACGGGAAGGTACGAATGTGTTTCCATTAAAAATTCGCAGTAGTTCAAAAGTAGATATCTGCCAAGTTATTAGCGAGGTAGCTAACTTCTGCTGTGTGGGACTGTTTACACTTTGCTTCCCTGGTTTGGCGCGAAACTTCGAAATGACCCGACATGCGCAACAGTCCGCATTTGAGTCAGGCGAGAACAATCGATTTTCGACAGTCAAAACAATCGGATAAAGCAGTTTAGCTTTCTTAACATTTAGCCTATAATTACTGGTTCTTATGAGAAGAGTACATGAAAACGTGCACATGAAATACATATGCTTAATGCTTAATTTTCTTTGTTCTTTAAAAAAACAAACTCAAATCTCTGTACATTATTAGCAGACTAGCTATATTTTTCACTGATCATATCGGCTAAAATACTCTAAGCTGTATCGCTGAAAACACGTTAATCAGTCTGAAGATAGACTGAACAGCATGGTTATCTGAGGTAGCATGTATTTCTTTGCAACAACAATGCAAGTTTAAGTAATGGTGAGTGATTAGTAACTTGCAATTACTAATTTAGCCAGTGGAGGTCCCAAGGTCGCCTTTGTTTGTATGAAGCAGTTAAAATATTTATCTTGTAGGTTCGTGTTTGTGGGGGTGTGTGTGTGGGGGGGGGGGGGGGCTAGGCTATGTTTAATGACCACATCAACAAGGATGGCCTAATTGGGTTATTTTGACCTGAGATATGACATTCTGATATACTGTTAGTTAGACTGCCTTGTTGCATGAGTGAATGGGAGTGACAGGTGTCTGTCGCCCCTGACTGTGCTGTCACTCAAACCCACACATTCAGACACATAGGCCAACCTGTATCACGTGTAGCCTAAGTCAAAGAGATTGTTAACACACATGCACACATTTGATGTGTGTTTCCTGGCACATTAATAAAAGAAGGCAAAGTAAATTCCTCTGACTCGTTCCGTAGGCTATCCTTTGTCTTTCAACTGCGATACCATCCATGGAATGATACACCGTTTTCTCAGTCCGGTTGCTTTTTAAGAAACACACAGTGGTCGTTTATTTTACATTCTGGCACTTTACAAATTGTTTACTGGATTTATAAATGGTGAATATTGTTCATTTGTTCATTTATAGTTTATTTAACAGTAGGCTAATAAACAGTTAGGCAATAATTTATGCCAATAACAATTAGGACTATTTGGGGGGAAAATACATCAAGTCTACTAATCAACAGGATGAGATTTAGTAGGCCTAATTCCATAATTACTCATGAGTCAATAATCTCAACAATGCCGTATATGGTGAGAAATATGAATGCTGTGCCATCTGCATGTTAACTTGGTTATGACATCAGGTCATATCTCGTCCTCTGCTCACACTGCATTCTGATTTGGCAGCCGGGGAAGAGCCAGACAAGAGCCATCGTTGGATTTCTAGAAGAGATAGACAACGAGGACAATCTGTTAATCAATTAATCGTGATTAAGAATATAGAGTACTGTGTATTCCCTCTTCACACTGTCTTTACATTGATAATCCGAGTATGCGCACTGAACGCCATTGTCTGCCAGCAGCAAGAGTGAGAGCGAGCGAGCGCGCGGATATGATAGTGCAGGGGAGCGACATACATTGACCCGAATCTCCGGGAACCGGAGAACAAGTGGACTCGGACACACATCGTTGGAAAGACATACTGGCAGACAGACAGCAACAGTTGTCATTGCTATGATCAGCTGAGCCAGTCAAGGCAAAATAATACATGTAAATGTGGTAGCCAATTGCGGAGAAGCGCTACTGTCGGATACGTTTGTTGCGCTTTGTGTTTGTCAACCTTGTTGTGATTTGGGGCAGGCTACCTGTCATTAGCTGTGAGGGAAAACGTGTTGCTTATCTTTATCGTTTTGTTTTTCTGTCATTCGTTTGACATCATCCTATAGATTCTAGTTTTTCTCGGTTGGTGTGAATCAAAGCACCCAGTCGCTCATGCTGCGGTCAGGGAAATGGGCTGTTGCGTCTGTTAGTCAGACTTGACAACCCAGATTTTTTTTAGGTGCCGTTTTGTCTTTGGCAAAGGGCGAGAAGTCCACTGCAGACAGGCGTGTCGGGGGCGATTCCAGTGACGGCTCGACTCTCTGCGGAGCCCCCATTTCAACAACCCCCACCCATTTTGCTCGGGTACTTTGGATGGGGGGCAAGCAAAGTACGGCAGGGCGGCCACGGGGTGCTTTTCCCGGTGTCTCGACGGATGACAGCGCAGTGCCGCCCTCGGCTCACTTTGGCCACTACCGACCGAGTGGCACTATGGGGCTACGCAGCCGCTCAGTGAGTTCAGTGGCTGGGATGGGCATAGAACATAGTCCTGCGGTGCCCTTTGGGTTTTATACCCCCAGAGGAACAGACTCGGACAGGGCCGGAGGGGGGTCTGGCACTAACGCTGCCCATGGTAACGGCTACCAGGAAACAGGCGGCGGGCATCACACGGACGGTATGCTCTATCTGGGATCCCGAGGGTCGTTGGCAGACACCTTGCCCCTGCACATTGCACCCCGGTGGTTTAGCGCCCACAGTGGTAAGTGTCAACACATCCACCTCTGGCTGGCAGCATACATCGAAGTTATCAGGGTTTACAGAGGGATGCATTGACATTAGGCTAGATGTCATCAGCAAACTTCCCTACCATCCGTGGAACTTCATTCATTAATTTGTGAAGTGTGTGCGGCTGTGCAGATCATGTATGTGTGTACAGCAGGCCACGAAGTCAGGGTTTATTGACTGTCTGACCTCTTGTATGGCAGGATGTCTCCAATACCTTGTTGTGAGAAATGACGTTAATAAGCCATGTTCCCAAATCCAGCTCAGTCAATTGGCCTATGATTAGAGAGGAGGAGGGAGGGCCCAGCATTATCATCCGCTTACCTCAAACCACAATATGTCTCACTGACTGGGCTTGTCAGGGCCTGAGCTGCAGAAAACTGAGGACACTGGCTCAGGTCCCCAGGCCCTCATTACCAAAGCCCAAACCAGCAGCCCACGGGAGGGAAACAGAAAGTTAGGCATCATCCAGATTGTTTACCTCCCTTTTATCACTAGGCGACCCCTGATATTCATGTTTATGTGACTGAGAAGCTTTCTGTGAGCAAGGCACTGGTCCTGCTTCGGGTACAGATTTTAGCCCTGTTTTCAAAACCGCTTTCTTCTGTCCACTCTGTTTGGGGGGTGGCTAAAGAAGGCCTTATGATGGAAAAGAGAGTCAATGCATTCAGGTTTCAGTTTCCCAGGATATTTATTAATGGGGATTGAAAAGTGAAGGCCATGCTAAGTAGACCAATGCCTTACACTGGTCTATTCTAGACCAACAGTATTACAGATTTCCAGTAACTCCATTCTGAGCTCCATGTCTATGTCTCTGATGGAGCACATTTTGAGACGGAGACACAATCTTAAATTGTATCAATTTCAAACCCTCCAGTCTGTTATGGTCACACTCCTATCATAGTATGTAGTATTCTTTCTGGATATTTCTTATCTCAGTGGAGCATTTGTCAGACATCTTGTTGCCTTCAATTGATTTGTCAAACTAGAAACAGTACTGGCAGTCTGCAAAGCTTTTTAACACACAAAGGCTTGTGTTGCCACCATGGTAGACCGTAGACAGTTCTGCTGCAAAATAAACAATGTAATGACACAAAGTCACAGAGCACTCCTATGACAATGGGATATACTGTACTTCTCCAAGGGTTTGATCATTACAAATGGGCAATTCTATGGGAGCAGAATTACACTGGTCCAAGACAGCCCTTCTTATCTCATTATCAAATCATTTCTGGGTAACAATTAAGTAACCTACTCTGATTGTTTTCAATTAAAATGGTCAAAAAGAAGAAAACATGCTTCTTCTTAGGAAATAGCCATTTCTCAAGCAAGAATTTTGTTAGGACTGTCTGGGAAGGGTCTGAGTGGGGAGGCAGGCAATCAGGTATGCCAGAATGCCAACCCACCAAAACACAAAAAAGTAATTATTATAATTTTCACAATTTCACAGTATTATTCCAACCTCATAGTGTGGAAAATAAGAATAATCACTTTTCACAAGGATTACTTTTAAACATTTCCCTGAACATTTTTCAAAAACTGATTTACAGGATGAACTGTGAAAATACGTTTAGTAACAGAATAAAGCTGTGTTACCAATTAATTATGTTACCAAACTTTGCACAGTTTTTCCATTGAATTATTATTTTTTTACTGTGTAAATTGTTCAAAATAGTCATTTTGCATAAGAGTTGTATGGTTTGTTAAACTTTGAAATCAATGTTTTTTGTTTGGCATACATTTTAAATGGAAATATCTGAGTCTCAGCATAATTCCGTTAGTGGAAATGCCCAACTATTACAGAGGCCTCTGATCTTTACCAACTGGACTGTTTTGCCCTGTCCTTTTCCTCAGCCTCCGTGATACTGCATTGACACTCTATCAATTGTGTATGACAGTGCCGTGGGTGGGCCAGCTGAAATTTGGGTGGACCAATAACACAAGAGCTTATTTGCATGACAAATAATGTCCCGTTTGGACCACTGACAAGTAAATATTTTTGTTATTGCTCAATCTGATTGGTTGGGCCTGGCTTCCTCCGTACCTACGCGGCTGGTGTATGACTGCCTGATCAACTTGATCCTGACAGGAAACCTCCTTCTGATTAGTTTGATCTAGATGCAAGCAGTGAACAACACTGAGACAATTCTCCCTCCACTGATGCAGTTCCTAAACAGAGTCCTTTCTGCATTGTCACTTAGTGAGTTGTTCACCTACTGTTGTTATGCACTTTTAGATGAAAGACCCTTTAACAATGGTCTGTGTAATATCTCTCCTGTGTTTGACCCACTGTGTTCAGTCACCTGTCACAGAGATAAGTAATCACTCACTCACCGACGTGAGCTGAGCAGAGCACTGACTGAACTCTCTTTTAGCGGAAGCCAATGTAATTGTTCTCAGATTAGAGCCATAAGCAATCATTCACTTGTGTACACCTCCATTTGAATTGAAACGTAAATAATGACAACGATAACACACACATGAACACACGCACCACTGTAGACACACACTGTTGTGGCTGGGTTTTAGTGGCAAGTCTTTTTGGAATGATGGGATTGTGGAACATATGTGCTAAACTGTCTGGCAGCACGATTCAACAATATAGGTCAATCATTTTATTTCTGTTTTCCCATCTCCTCATACACTGTCTCTCTCCCTTCTCCCATTAGCTCAGCACAGTGTATACAGAGGGAGAGGGACACACACACAGTCTACACTGGATTGCTGAGAGAGGATTTCTGTTGCTGTGACAACCATGTTGCTTGTCACTGCTGTTTTCAAGATGCACACTTGCTTGCTCCTTGCTATCCCCACAATATCCTCACACACTTGTTTCCTCAAGAGACAGAGGGCCAGAGAGGGAGGGAGGGATAGAGGGAGAAAGAAAGAGACTGAGGTAAGGTGAGAGAGGGATAGAGGGAGAAAGGAAGAGATGGGTAAGGGAGAGAGGGGTAAAGGAAGAGACTGAGGTGAGGGAGAGAGGGAGAAAGGAAGAGACTGAGGTGAGGGAGAGAGGGAGAAAGGAAGAGACTGAGGTGAGGGAGAGAGGAAGAGACTGAGGTGAGGGAGAAAGGGAGAAAGGAAGAGACTGAGGTGAGGGAGAGAGGGAGAGAGGAAGAGACTGAGGTGAGGGAGAGAGGGAGAAATGAAGAGACTGAGGTGAGGGAGAGAGGGAGAGAGGAAGAGACTGAGGTGAGGGAGAAATGAAGAGACTGAGGTGAGGGAGAGAGGAAGAGACTGAGGTGAGGGAGAGAGGGAGAGACTGAGGTGAGGGAGAAAGGAAGAGACTGAGGTGAGGGAGAAAGGAAGAGACTGAGGTGAGGGAGAAAGGAAGAGACTGAGGTGAGGGAGAGAGGAAGAGACTGAGGTGAGGGAGAGAGGAAGAGACTGAGGTGAGGGAGAAAGGAAGAGACTGGGGTGAGGGAGAAAGGAAGAGACTGAGGTGAGGGAGAGAGGAAGAGACTGAGGTGAGGGAGAGAGGGAGAGACTGAGGTGAGGGAGAAAGGAAGAGACTGAGGTGAGGGAGAGAGGAAGAGACTGAGGTGAGGGAGAAAGGAAGAGACTGAGGTGAGGGAGAGAGGGAGAGACTGAGGTGAGGGAGAGAGGAAGAGACTGAGGTGAGGGAGAAAGGAAGAGACTGAGGTGAGGGAGAGAGGAAGAGACTGAGGTGAGGGAGAAAGGAAGAGACTGAGGTGAGGGAGAGAGGGAGAGACTGAGGTGAGGGAGAAAGGAAGAGACTGAGGTGAGGGAGAAAGGAAGAGACTGAGGTGAGGGAGAAAGGAAGAGACTGAGGTGAGGGAGAGAGGGAGAAAGGAAGAGACTGAGGTGAGGGAGAGAGGGAGAAAGGAAGAGACTGAGGTGAGGGAGAGAGGAAGAGACTGAGGTGAGGGAGAGAGGGAGAAAGGAAGAGACTGAGGTGAGGGAGAGAGGAAGAGACTGAGGTGAGGGAGAGAGGGAGAAATGAAGAGACTGAGGTGAGGGAGAAAGGAAGAGACTGAGGTGAGGGAGAAAGGAAGAGACTGAGGTGAGGGAGAGAGGAAGAGACTGAGGTGAGGGAGAAAGGAAGAGACTGAGGTGAGGGAGAGAGGAAGAGACTGAGGTGAGGGAGAAAGGAAGAGACTGAGGTGAGGGAGAAAGGAAGAGACTGAGGTGAGGGAGAAAGGAAGAGACTGAGGTGAGGGAGAAAGGAAGAGACTGAGGTGAGGGAGAAAGGAAGAGACTGAGGTGAGGGAGAAAGGAAGAGACTGAGATAAGGTGAGAGAGGGAGAGACTGAGGTGAGGGAGAGAGGGAGAAAGGAAGATACTGAGGTAAGGGAGAGAGGAAGAGACTGAGGTGAGGGAGAGAGGGAGAAAGGAAGAGACTGAGGTGAGGGAGAGAGGGAGAAAGGAAGATACTGAGGTGAGGGAGAGAGGGAGAAAGGAAGAGACTGAGGTGAGGGAGAGAGGGAGAAAGGAAGAGACTGAGGTGAGGTGAGAGAGGGATAGAGGGGGAAAGGAAGAGACTGAGGTGAGGTGAGAGAGGGATAGAGGGGGAAAGGAAGAGACTGAGGTGAGGGAGAGAGGGAGAGACTGAGGTGAGGGAGAGAGGGAGAGACTGAGGTGAGGGAGAAAGGAAGAGACTGAGGTGAGGGAGAAAGGAAGAGACTGAGGTGAGGGAGAAAGGAAGAGACTGAGGTGAGGGAGAGAGGGAGAAAGGAAGAGACTGAGGTGAGGGATAGAGGGAGAAAGGAAGAGACTGAGGTGAGGGATAGAGGGAGAAAGGAAGAGACTGAGGTGAGGGAGAAAGGAAGAGACTGAGGTGAGGGATAGAGGGAGAAAGGAAGAGACTGAGGTGAGGGATAGAGGGAGAAAGGAAGAGACTGAGGTGAGGGAGAAAGGAAGAGACTGAGGTGAGGGAGAAAGGAAGAGACTGAGGTGAGGGAGAAAGGAAGAGACTAAGGTGAGGGATAGAGGGAGAAAGGAAGAGACTGAGGTGAGGGAGAAAGGAAGAGACTGAGGTGAGGGAGAAAGGAAGAGACAGGTGAGGGAGAGAGGAAGAGACTGAGGTGAGGGAGAAAGGAAGAGACTGAGGTGAGGGAGAGAGGGAGAAAGGAAGAGACTGAGGTGAGGGAGAGAGGGAGAAAGGAAGAGACTGATGTGAGGGAGAAAGGAAGAGACTGAGGTGAGGGAGAAAGGAAGAGACTGAGGTGAGGGAGAAAGGAAGAGACTGAGGTGAGGGAGAGAGGGAGAAATGAAGAGACTGAGGTGAGGGAGAGAGGAAGAGACTGAGGTGAGGGAGAGAGGGAGAGACTGAGGTGAGGGAGAAAGGAAGAGACTGAGGTGAGGGAGAAAGGAAGAGACTGAGGTGAGGGAGAAAGGAAGAGACTGAGGTGAGGGAGAAAGGAAGAGACTGAGGTGAGGGAGAAAGGAAGAGACTGAGGTGAGGGAGAGAGGAAGAGACTGAGAAGGTGAGAGAGGGATAGAAGCTTGACAAGTTACTCTAACATACTTTCTGTCACCAAAGTTTCACAGCCAGTCTGTTGTTGAGTGACAGCCGACAGACCTTTCTAATAAAAGGACACCACAAATGGACGGAGCTAAGGCAGTGGCGACCGTTGCCGTGGTGTAGGGACTAAATCCTGCATCATACAGCAGAGACTTTCTAAAGATAAACCTTTGACATCAGTAGCAGGGGGCAATGCCCCCTGTCAATCAACTACACTGATAATGCCAATGGCTAGTCAGCATTACTGATCACTGGATGCTTTCTAAATCATTAAGCATCACAAACCTAAATCACATTGTTTCTCACCACAGCATAACAGCCCATTCTGTCTTATTCGCTGTGTAATGATACCCCTTTCTCCCCGACACAATACACACCAGTGCCATTACACACCTCCCTCCTACCCATACTCTACCCCCGTCTCACCTGTATCTAAGGCCACATTACTTCCTGCAATCAAAGAGTTTAGCTAAAACAACAATAGGTCAGTATGTCAGCTCTCTCGGCCCCCTCCTCCCCCTTTCCCTCTCCAAGTCTTTGACTCTCTCATTCAGCTGTTTCCATGGAAACTGCTGTTCTTTCCGGTAAGGTAAAGAGTTGTCTGAGTTGGGTTTGAGTTGGATGTGATGTAATCAAATGGCTACTATCCATGTATGGGCATGATGTCCTGTATTCTGAACATAATGTCCTGTATTCTGAACATAATGTCCTGTATTCTGGACTAAACAGGTCGCTAGACACGCTCATAAACTCCTCATTTAGTACCATCATTAGAGGGACAACCAGCCCAGACACGTGGAAAGAAGATGTATGCAAACAAACAAGGTCACTCATTTAATAAGATAATCTATGTTGCCTTGTCTACTCTAATGACCTGTGTAGACAGTAAACAAGCTATGTCCTTGACTTGACAGAGAGAGGGCTTGAAATAGCAAGGTGTTTGCTCTCCTTAGAGAGACCAAGGCTTTCTGGACAGCAGGTCGGGCATGGTATTACAAGGAGCTAGTTGTCACCTTGCCTGCTAGAGGGAGACAGACTTCCCATCTGTACCCTTTAATGGTGTCTTATCCCCTCTCTCTGTCTTGCATCCCAACCAGCACCCTATTCCCTATATAGTGCACTACTTTTGACCAGGGTCGCATTCCAAATTGCACCCTATTCCCTATATAGTGCACTACTTTTGACCAGGGTCGCATTCCAAATTGCACCCTATTCCCTATATAGTGCACTACCTTTGTAGAATCTTATGTAGGATCTTAATTTGATCACCCTGTTGCAGAATAACTTTTCTGCAATGTAGGAAATGTAAAACCTGTAGTGTATTTGAAGTTTAATTTCCACTTTGAAATTTCAGACTTGATTTTCCCTTCTAAAAAATGTAGCAACCCCTACAAAAATGTCCATTAATTATAATCCACATAATTCACATTTCCTGTTACAGCAGGGTGATTTTCCTGCTGAAGCAAACTGGCTCAAATTTAAGATCCTACATCTGTATAAGGCATAGGGTGCCATTTGGGATGTGCACTCTGTTCGTCTGCTACTGTACCTCTCGGCTCTGTTCATTATGCTACTCCTGAACCTCTCAGTACTGTGCTTGTCTGGCTGGCTACCACAACTCCCCTGCTCCTCTCTTCCCTCCATCTCACCCTCTACATGATTCTCTGAGCAAAGACAGATCCGGTCGAATGTCATTTTGAAAACATCATGAATTTAGGGAGAGATCTAGTCAGGAGAGTTTTTATTTTGTGTTTTTTTTTTGTGTGTGTTCATTGCATTTTACCAATGAGACAAGGGAATGCATTTTAAAATATGAATCTAAATATTGATATTGTGACTTTGAAATCCAATGATCTGCTGGTGGTCTTCTTGTTGTGAATACTCCCTTTAGATAGTGTTTGTTTATGGAATGCGTAAGGGAACAGGTGGGTAGGCATCCTTGCATTTTAACCCACTGAAACTTACTTCTTACTTTGTTCTAATAATACATGTTGTTTTAATGATATTCTGATCTATTTAAACCATCATGTATTATATACAATGCATTAGGAATGTATTCAGACCCCTTGACTTTTTCCACCTTTTGTTACGTTATTCTAAAATACGTTACGTTATTCTAAAATACGTTACGTTATTCTAAAATTAATTAAATTTAGAATAACCCCTCAGCAATCTGTATAGAATACCCCATAATGACAAAGCAAAAACACGTTTTTAGAAATGTTTGCAAATGTATAATAAAAAAAACAACGTAAATTTCACATTTACATAAGTATTCAGACTCTTTATTCAGTACTTTGTTGAAGCAAATTTTGCCAGCGACTACATCCACAAGTCTTCTTGGGTATTGGCGCGACAAGCTTGGCACGTGTATTTGGGGAGTTTCTCCCATTCTTCTCTGCAGATCCTCTCAAGCGCTGTCAGGTTGGATGGGTAGTGTCAATGCACAGCTATTTTCAGGTCTCTCCAGAGATGTTCGATCGGGTTCAAGTCTTGGCTCTGGCTGGGTGTTACGAGAATTATGTTCTCAATGTTCATAACCCAATTCAATTAAACTACTCAGTCTGCAACCCAGGATTTGCAAGATACTGGTTGAATAAAGCAGACGGAGGCCCAGCTATGATAGCCAAAATGTTTATTCACGAGAGCGCTAGTTCATTGTACCAAACCATTCATTTTATATTGGCTCCTTACGCACATACTTTCACACACAAACAGAAGGTATCCTACGCACATACTGTCTCCCTACCCAGCCGACATGCTTCACTGTAGGGATGGTGCCAGGTTTCCTCCAGACGTGACGCTTGGCATTCATTTTGGTTTGATCAGACCAGAGAATTAAGTTTTTCATTGTCTGGTTCCTTTAGGTGCCTTTTGGCAAACACCAAGTGGGCTGTCATGTGCCTTTTGCTGAGGAGTGGCTTCCGTCTGGCCATTCTATCATAAAGGCCTGATTGGTGGAGTGCTGCAGAGATGGTAACCTTCCTTCTGGAAGATCCATTGGGATCTTAGTCACCTCCCTTCTCCCCCGATTGCTCTGTTTGGCCAGGCAGCCAGCTCTAGGAAGGGTCTTGGTGGTTCCAAACTTCTTCCATTTAAGAATGATGGAGGCCGCTGTGTTTATGGGGACCTTCAATGCTGCAGAATTGTTTTGGTACCCTTCCCCAGATCTGTGCCTCGACACAATCCTGTTTTGGAGCTCTATAGACAATTCCTTTGACCTCATGGCTTGGTTTTTGCTCTGACATGCACTGTCAACTGTGGGACCTTTATATAGACAGGTGTGTGCCTTTCCAAATCATGTCCAATCAATTGAATTTATCTCAGGTGGACTCCAATCAAGTTATAGAAACATCTCAAGGATGATCAATGGAAACAGGATGCACCTGAGCTTAATTTCGAGTCTCGTAGCAAAAGGTCTGAATACTTATGTAAGTAAGGTATTTCTGTTTTATTTTTTAATACATTTGCTTAAATTTCTAAAAACCTGTCTTCGCTTTGTCTTTATGGAGTAAAGGAATTGTTGTGTGGAGTGATGAAGATTTAAAAAAATGTTATCTATTTTAGAATAAAGCTGTAACGTAACAATGTGGAAAAAGGCAAGGGGTCTGAATACTTAACGAATGCATTGTATAATTTATGCAGAATGCTTGAGGCGATGACAGGATTGCTTTAAGTAGAGATTAATGATTCATGAAGTGTTAAGATTCATGATTGCCTTAAAATCAATACAAGTTCAAGGCAGAAGCCAAACATTTGTCTAAATGAATTGCTGCAATTAATTAAAATAGTGTGTTGGCTTTGGGTGAGTGTGTCATGATGGTCTTCAGAACATCTGGAAACTGAAAATGTATACTTTATTAATTCAAAACCAGATCTTTCCAAGTTAGTGTTCATCTGGCTCACAGTTTTTGGCCTGTGGAGGCAGGGCCGGTTCCAGGCATAAGTGGTCGCTAGGAGGCCCCCAAGTGAAAAAATGAAAATAATATACAGTACACGGAACAAAAATATACACGCAACATGTAAAGTGTTGGTTCCATGTTTCATGAGCTGAAATAAAAGATCCCTGAAATTTTCCATACACCCAAAAGCTTATGTCTCAACATGTTTTATTTGCGAAGTTAGTCCATCCACCTTACAAATGTGGCATATCAAGAAGCTGATTAAACAGCATGATCATTACACAGGTGCTCCTTGTGCTGGGGACAGTAAAAGGCCACTCTAAAATGTGCACTTATGTCATATAACACAATGCCACAAGTTTTGAGGGAGCGTGTAATTGACATGCTGACTGCAGGAATGTTCACCAGAGCTGTTGCCAGATAATTTAAGGTTCATTTCTCTACCTTAAGCTGCTTCCAACATCATTTTTAAGAATTTGGCAGTATGTCCCAACCGGCCTTACGACCGCAGACCACATGTAACCACTTCAGCCCAGGACCTCCACATCTGGCTTCTTCACCTCCAGGATCGTCTGAGACCAGCCATCTGGACAGCTGATGAAACTGGGGTTTGCACAGACAAAGAATTTCTGCACAAACTGTCGACCTAACCAGGGTCTTGACCTGACTGCAGTTTGGCGTCGTAACCCACTTCAGTGGGCAAATGTTCACCTTCGATGGCCACTGGCACACTGGAGAAGTGTGTTCTTCACGGATGAATCCCTGTTTCAACTGTACTGGGCAGATTGCAGAACGTGTACGGCGTCGTGTGGGCGAGCGGTTTGCTCATGTCAATGTTGTGAACAGGGGTTATGGTATTGGCAGGCATAAGCAACGGACAACAAACACAATTGCATTTATCAATGGCAATTTGAATGCACAGAGATACAGTGATGAGATCCTGAGCCCAGTGTCATCCCATTCATCCACCGCCATCACCTTATATTTCAGCATGATAATGCACAGCCCCATGTCGCAAGGAACTGTACATAATTCCTGGAAGCTGAAAATGTCCCAGTTCTTCCATGACCTGCATACTTACCAGACATGTCACCCATTTGAGCCTGTTAGGGATGCTCTGGATCAACGTGTACGACATCCTGTTCCAGTTCCCGCCATTATTCAGCAACGTCTCAGCCATTGAAGAGGAGTGCATACAAAATGCTTGTTGACTTGACAAACAAGACGAACTGGCAACAGACAAACCGTAGGTTTATACACACAGGTATAAGTACCCAGGGGATAATGGGGAAGATGGGTGACACCTGGAGGGAAGTGGAGACAAGCAACATGTTCTCTATGCCCCATGACAAAATGTGTAGAATTGCAGGAAATTAACTTTAAAACTTCACAGTTTTCTCTCCACCATCAAGAGGGGGGCCACTAAAGTGCTTTACTGTGACGTGAGGGGCCCCCCAACCAAATCTCACTTATGGCCCCCAAAAGACCCGTGTGGAGGAAATTATTCTGAGGTATTTTAACTGTGCTTATGCAGTGATGTTTGTGCCACATGAGTGAAATATTGTGACAGATGCATGGCCTTGCCTTACCATCAGCAGTTCACTGTTATTTGCAAATAGTAGCATTTATCCAAAACCTTTTTTGTGTTTTTCGGTCTTCCGTTTCAACCTGGCCTAGAGCCTAGATATTTATGTGACGGTTGAATACACTTGTCACAACAATGTATTGATTCAGTCGGAGTGTGGTTTACAAAACAATTAACCTAACCGTTAATTTGATCTAAAGTCATTTAGGGTGCTGATCCTATCTATCTACTTTTTTGTTTGTTTGGTGGTTTACGTGATCCATTTCTTATGCCTAATTTTTACAATTTTGTCTTAAATCACAGTAATTCATATTTGAAGTGCTTCTGAAGAAGGGTAAATGCAGTTTGACATCATCTAAAAAAAGGAGATGTTTTTTCTTCTCTCACACACAGGGAGAGGAGGGGTTAGGTATCGAGAGGGTAAAGATCCTGAGGAAGGAAGCGATCATAATGCTGGTGGCCAGTCATGGGCATTTTATGAGCTTCCGAGACACAGGTATTTTTGTAAGGTTTTGAATTCGTTGTCATTGACGATGGGGAATGGGGCTGGACTGCAGCGGTATCATGAAAAATGCATGACGCAGAGATTGAGTCAGTCGGCTCGGCTTGAGAAAAGTGTCGGCTTTGTCGAGAGGCGCCTTGGGACTCTTTAACAGAAGCGCAGTGTGACGGCTCTATTTCACCTACAGGAACATGGGGGCAGCACACTGGTCAGCTTGGGCTTAGCATGCCGACTCCATAGTTACTTTAACAATGGCTTGATATCTATACAGTTGTGTGACATCTGTACTCTACATTGTTCAGGGTAGGTATACAGTGGCTGTACTATTACCTAGTAAGAATATCAAACCAAATACCATTTTATTTGCCACACGCTTCGTAAACAACAGGTAGAGTAACAGTGAAGTGCTTACGGGCCCTTCCCAACAATGCAGAGAGAAGAACAACAGGTAGAGTAACAGTGAAGTGCTTACGGGCCCTTCCCAACAATGCAGAGAGAAGAACAACAGGTAGAGTAACAGTGAAGTGCTTACGGGTCCTTCCCAACAATGCAGAGAGAAGAACAACAGGTAGAGTAACAGTGAACTATGGGACTATGGCTCAGGGACTATGGTGGTCTGCTTGTAATGTGTAGGTATACAGACTGAGTCAGGAAGATGTTGGAAATGTCAGTGAAGACACTTGTCAGCTGGTCAGCGCATGCTCTGAGTACGCATCCTGGTAATCCAACTGGCCTTGTGAATTTAACCTGTTTAAAGGTCCCACTTACTTTGGCCACGGAGAGCGTGATCACACATGATAAATCTGTTATGGTGTGGTGGTTAGTCTTAGTTTCATGTAGGTACATTTGTTTGTGTTGATTATTTGTGCTCTCTCTGCCGGTATGAAGTATGTCTTGTACGTGTGGTTTGATGAAGGGCCAGCTCTGTGTTCGGGCCCTTCCCAACAATGCAGAGAGAAGAACAACAGGTAGAGTAACAGTGAAGTGCTTACGGGTCCTTCCCAACAATGCAGAGAGAAGAACAACAGGTAGAGTAACAGTGAAGTGCTTACGGGCCCTTCCCAACAATGCAGAGAGAAGAACAACAGGTAGAGTAACAGTGAAGTGCTTACGGGCCCTTCCCAACAATGCAGAGAGAAGAACAACAGGTAGAGTAACAGTGAAGTGCTTACGGGTCCTTCCCAACAATGCAGAGAGAAGAACAACAGAAATAATAGAAAGATAATGACACAAGGAATAAATACACAAGGAGTAACGATAACTTGGCTGTATACACGGGGTACCAGTACAAAGTTGATGTGCAGCGCTATGAGGTAATTTAAGGTAGATATGTACATATACCACAGGAGATTGGTGTCACCTTAATTGGGGTGGACGGACTCATGGTAATGGTTGGTGTGGAATGGTTTCAAATCCAGCGACGCCATTCCATTCGCTCCGTTCCGGCCATTATTATAAGCCGCCCTTCCCTCAGCAGCCTCCTGTGGCATATAATGTAGGCAGCGATAAAGTGACTAGGCAACAGGATAGATAATAAACAGTAACAGCAGCGTATGTGATAAGTCAAAATAGTTAGTGCCAAAAGGGTCTAGCAGTGTTATGGCTTGGGGTAGAAGTTGCTCAGGGTCCTGTCGGTTCCAGGTGCACCGACCCGCGTACCATGCAGTAGCAGAGAGAACAGTCTATAACTTGGATGGCTGGAGTCTTTGACAATGTTTAGGGCCTTCCACTGACACCGCCTGAGATAGAGGTCCTGGATTGCAGAGAGCTTGGCCCTGGTGATTTACTGGGCCGTGCGCACTACCCTCTGTAGCGCCTTGCCAAGCATTAGCCATACCAAGCGGTGATGCAGCCAGTCAAGATGCTCTCAAAGGTGCAGCTGTAGAACCTTTTGAAGATCTGAGGGCCCGTGTCGAATCTTTTCAGCCTCATGAAGGGGAAGAGGCATTGTCGTGCCCTCTTCACGACTGTGTCGTTGTGTCTGGACCATGATAATTCATTAGTGATGTGGACACAGAGGAACTTCAAGCTCTTTACATGCTTCACTACAGACCCGGGGATGGGGGCATACTCAGCCATCCATTTCCTGTAGTCAACGATCAGCTCCTTTTGTCTTGCGGACATTGAGGGAGAGGTTGTTGTCCTGGCACCACAATGCTAGGTCTCTGACCTCCCTGTAGGCTGTCTCATTATCGTTGGTGATCAGGCCTACCACTGGGGTGTTAATGATGGTGTTTGAGTCATGAGCGGCCACGCAGTCGTGGGTGAACAGGGAGTATAGGAGGGGACTTAGCACGCACCCCTGAGGGGCCCCAGTGTTGAGGATAAGCGTGGCGGATGTGTTGTTCCCTACCCTTACCAACTCCCATCAGGAAGTCCATGATCCAGTTGCAGAGGGAAGTGTTTAATCCCAGGGTCCTTAATTTAGTGATGGGCTCCCGAGTGGCGCAGTGGTCTAAGGCACTGAATCTCAGTGCTCGAGGCGTCACTACAGACACCCTGGTTTTAATCCAGGCTGTATCACAACCGGCGGGGATTGTGAGTCCATTAGGGTGGCACACAATTGGTCCAGCGTCGTCCAGGTTTGGCCGGTGTAGGCCGTCATTGTAAATAAGAATTTGTTCTTAACTGACTTGCAGAGTAAAATAAAATATAAAAAAATAGCTTGGAGGGTGCTATGGTGTTGAATGCTGAGATGTAGTCAATGAACAGCATTCTCACGTAGGTCTTCCTTTTGTCCAGGTGGGAAAGGGCAGTGTGGAGTGCAATAGAGATTGTCATCTGTGGATGTGTTGGGGCGGTATGCGAATTGGAGTTGATCCAGGGTTTCTGGAATGATGGTGTTGATGTGAGCTATGACCAACCTTTCAAAGCATTTCATGGCTACAGATATGAGTGCTATAGGGCGATAGTCATTTAGACAGGTTACATTGGTGTTCTTGGGCTCAGGGACTATGGTGGTCTGCTTGTAATGTGTAGGTATACAGACTGAGTCAGGAAGATGTTGGAAATGTCAGTGAAGACACTTGTCAGCTGGTCAGCGCATGCTCTGAGTACGCATCCTGGTAATCCAACTGGCCTTGTGAATTTAACCTGTTTAAAGGTCCCACTTACTTTGGCCACGGAGAGCGTGATCACACATGATAAATCTGTTATGGTGTGGTGGTTAGTCTTAGTTTCATGTAGGTACATTTGTTTGTGTTGATTATTTGTGCTCTCTCTGCCGGTATGAAGTATGTCTTGTACGTGTGGCTTGATGAAGGGCCAGCTCTGTGTTTATGACACACACTGTGTTCACTGTGGGGAATATCTTTGTTTGCGTATGTTTTGATGCAGTCTTGTGATTTTCTTTTGCCCCTATTTGACCTCACAGTAGAGTGCTATTTCTCAGTTACAGTATGTTCTCAGAGGCTGATGTCACCTCAGTGGATGGACACACACACACACACACACACACACTTATATTCAGTGAGAGAAAATGTCCGAAAGTCTGATCAAGAAAGGGAAGGGTAAATTAGCATTGTTTCCATTCCATGATGAGGGTAAAAGGTCCACAGTGTTGTCAAGGGAACTCTGTTTGAACACTTCTTTGATCATTGGAATGGTCATCGAGATGCTGCCATAAAATGTCTGCTTTGCCATTTACAGACAGGGCCTCTCTGGCCTCTTGCCTTCTGGGAGGGGATTCATGGTCTTTCTCTGTCCATCAGGTCCATCCAAACTCTGCAGAGCATCTCTCCTCCTGCACCTCTCTTTTTTCCTCTCAAATGTCTTCCATCCCCCTCTCCGTCTGTCCCTAAGGAGGGGCTGAAAATAGCAGCCAGGGGAAAAGTGGGTCAGCTGCCGTGGGGGGCTGGTGGGTGGGGAGGGGGCCCTGGTTTACTGACTACATTTACTTCCCTTCTTAGTTTCTCCCTCCCTCTGTCTATCAATCTCACCTTCATCCCTTTGTCAAACTTATCTTCCAAGCTGCTCCCTTACCTATACCTCTACAGCGTTTCTTAATCTCTCCAACTCTTCTCCTGACTGTGGTGGTCTGTCTGCTGTATGCTCTCTAGGTAAATCCCAGACAGACTCACAGAAACCAGACAAGCCTCCATAGAAAGAGTTTAGACCCTGACTTAACACTAAACACACATTCCGGTGCGGTAGCGTGGCATAGCGGTAGTGCTGCAGTCTCCCAAGCACATATTGTCCATGGGCAATACGGTTACGAATCCCACCACTGACACATTTATGCTGTCCTTCCCTCTACTGAGTAAAGAGAAAATACGGAAGGACACATTCTGCCCACTACTGTCCCGGCGGCACATATGTACCATCTCTAAAACATTACATGAATAACTAACTAGGAATGAAGAATAACTCGGTCACATGCTACCAGTATAAATTAATAGCAACATCTTCATGAGTGCATAGTTATAATTCTACCAAAAGCACGCTGATTTTGGCACGGCTGAGCTCATTTCTGGCCATGCACACACAGCACAGCGTGGTCACTGTACTGAGTGGTTTCATGGCCAACATGATAATGGCCTGCTATTGTGCATTAAAACACTGGCAAGTCCAGCCCTGCGCTGTGGGATCTGGCGTGGTAACTGTGTAAATAAATGTAAAGGGTTTGGTGCAGCAGCCAGCTAAACACTACTGGGTTGCGTCCCAACCGAGACCCTATATTCCAAAGTAGTGCACTATATAGGGGAAGGGTGCCATTTGGGACACTACCCTGGTGTCTGTTTTATGGTTGCTGTGTACATTTTAAAGTGTTGGGTGCAGCCAGCTGAACACTACTAGTGTCTGTGTTTAAGCAGTATTGAGAGCTCATGATGCAAAACTCAACCCGTGGCTGGATAGAGAGCGACGCCAGGAATTGATGTAATCTCCTGTTATTTGCTTTGCTAATGCTGTTGTATGCACAAAGCTGAAACCAAACATCGTAAGGGAGATAGCTAAAATAGGGCTTTGCAGTAAGTCATGTCTGCTATTTGGGATGGGATATACAGCATGTGATTAATGACTCACTCTATGTGCCAGATTTGTATCAACACAGTTTGAAAAAGAGTTTAGTTTATTTGTCAGGGAAAACATACTGTATATCTCACCAGATTTTGCAACACAGCTCATTTCCATCTGCAGTCCCTTTCCATATGCAGGTAAACATTCAAGGTTTGTACGGATGGTAAGTGTTGTATTACATGATTAAAAGGGGACAGGTCTGTATCACATTGTCATGCAAAGGGGGCTGACTAGAAAAGACAGACCGAGTGATTCAGTGTGACGACATGGTTGATGCCAATGTTTGGTGCCCCTATTTTAGTTTGGAACATTGGTTTGTAATAATCTAAGATAATTTGTTTCACTTATTCACTGTTGTAAATTGGATGGTTGCTTTGAGCGCCAGTGTAACGTGTGTGTGTATATACTAAGGTCTAACCTCGTTCTCCACAGGGTTCAAGTGTCCTGTCTGCTCCAAGTCTGTGGCGTCCAATGAGATGGAGGTGCACTTCATCATGTGTCTAAGCAAGCCCCGCCTGTCATATAATGGTGAGACACACTTCCTCTACTTCTCCCCAGACCCTATATCCTGCTCTTGATCTCTTCTCTCCCCTCTTGTTTGTCACTTTTCCTCCTCTGAATCTTTGCATTCTTCTCATTAGCCCCCTCTCTCTCTCTCTTGCTCACATAGCCTCTCATCCCCGTCTCCTATGATGCTCTCTCCCCCTATCTCTTACTATGTCGATGTTGGCTGTGACTGTGGGAATGTAGACGTGAACTTTATATGAGCCGTCTCTCTAGCACCAGAGTCGGGGGGGGGGGGTCACGGCGAGTGTTATTCCCTCCATCGATTCTCTCCACATTACTACTGTCTGTCTGTGGACATGCCTCGATATGAGAGTACAGGATTGACCATTGCAGACTGTAGCCAGAGAAATAGAATTAGAATCCTGTATTTCTATATCAATGGCTTGAGCTGCTTGTACTTAAGTAATCACAGTATCTAAACAAGAAAAACCTGATCTACATGCACCATACAGTAGCCATACACAGAGATAGTGTATGTATGCCATGAGCTCTGTAATTGGTTTTGGTTCATGTGTAATCAGTATGCTCAGATTGTGGGAGAGACAGTTAAATGTTCAGAGTGTCAGCTAGGCACATATAAGTATGTTCAGGGAGTCAAGCCAGGTATATATTCAGATTCAGGTATACAATCAGCTTTCCCAGGGCATTATGGGTCCTTGTCTGCTGTTCTTTTCCCATGACCATGTGTGCCGGCCTGGCTCCAGGTTGTTTGAGTGACAGCGTGACTAGCTGAGATGGCTGCCTGCAGCCTTGGTCACCCCTGTGATTGACTGACTGCTACCTGTTTGAGTGACCACTCTCCGTTCCGGTCTGGGGCTGAAGGTGACCCTGTGGGCTACTTGTCACGTATGACCAGTCTGCTTTCTGGGGCTCATTTAAAGCCAGGTCTGTCAGGATGGAGAAGGAGCTAGATGAGGGGCTGAAAAGGAATGGGGGTAGAAAAAGATTGTAATTTTTATTTGGATCCCCATTCGCTAACGCCGTAACACTGGCTAATCCTCTTGGGGTCCAACACCAATTAACAAGACATTACAAACAACCACAATCAAGACTTCTCAAACATTCAACAAGTAGACAATACAGATCATTAAAATACCTGACAGGAAGCACATTTAACATTCAGTTGATGCTATCTATTTGCCGTCCAGTCATATGGTCTATCGCATTAATGTTTTTTTTATTTTCTTCTTGAAGGTGGATTTACATTTTGCCTGAGAAATATGGATTGGTAAATTGTTCCATTCAGCTATGTCTCTATATAAAACTGTATTTTTAAGGCGATTTCTCCTTGGCTTGGGTTGTTTTAGCTGTCCTGAATTTGCCTGTCTGGTTTGGTGGTTATGTGTGTTGCTAGTATGTACTAACTGGACTGAAAAATACTGTTGTTTAAAAAAATGTAAATATAACATTCCTAAAGAAAATCAGAAGACTAGATTGTAATTTGTTTATAACGTGAAGCCATGAGAGATTCTGATGCATTTAATATTCATATGGTTAGAGCAATGAAGAGATAATCAGGCAGCCCTGTTTTGAGCCATTTGGAGATGTTTTATATCTTTCTTTGCTGCAGATGGCCATATAACTGGACAGTACTCTAAGTGTGTTAGGACCAGTGATTGACCATATAACTGGACAGTACTCTAAGTGTGATAATGTGTTGATATCAACCCACTCAGACACCATTTTTGGTTCACTGCTCAGTACATCTGTTAGCTCATTACATTTGGATGCTGCGCTATACATTGTGGAGTTATCAGCATACATGACCACTCTTGCTTTGTTCATTACTGAAGGTAATGAGAAGTGGGCCTAGGCAACTTCCTTGAGGAACACCACAGTGTATATATTTACTGTTTGAAAAGCAACCATTAAATAACCATTTTTGCCTTCTCCTGGATAAATAGCTTTCCATCCAGGACAGAGCTGCAGACTTAAAACCATAACATTTGAGTTTATCTAGTAACAGTTCATGATCAATTACATCAAAAGCAGCACTGAAATCTAGCAACACTGCACCATATAACATCCTGTTATGCATACACTTTAACCAATCATCTGTCATTTGTGCTAAGGCCGTACTAGTAGAATGCCCTTCTTTGTACACATGCTGGAAACCCGTTATCAGATCACTACATTAGAAATAATCCTTGATTTGTACAGATATAATTTACTTAACTCAGGCAGCAAACTTATAGGATGACTATTAGGACCAGTGAATGCATATTTTTTTTTATCCTTAGGTAGTAGAATAACCTTGGACTCCTTCCAGACTTCTGGGCACACCCACTACATCAAGCACCTATTCAAAATATAAGAGATTGGGGTAGATATTTGGCTAGCTGTAGCTCTAAGCAATCTGGCGTCAAGATTATCTGTACCAGGTGACTTGTCATCTGAAAGAGACAACAGCATCCTTTCTACCTCTTCACTTTCTACTTGATGAAATTCGAACATGCATTGCCTCTCCTTCATGATACAGTCTTTGCCTGTAAAATATTTATTAAAGTAGTTTGCGATGTCATGTGGTTTTGTAATAAATTTACCCTCTGATTCAACAAAAAAGGCGAACATGTTCAAATTCCTACCCATAAGTGTTGAACGTTCCCCACAGCTTTTTCCCATCACCCTTCATCAATTTTGTGCTGATCAAATCCCTTCTTCTTTCCTTTGTTTAGCTTGGTCACAAGATTTCTTAATTTACAATAACTTTGCTTATCAGAGTGCCACATTTATCTGCTACTTTTTTGGCATCATAACGTTGAATCATTAAATTTCTCCGCTCATCATCAATCCATGGGGCACCGTTTGACCTCACAGTGCATTTTCTTAAAGGGGCGTGCTTATCAACGATAACCATAAATTATTTCATAAACTTAAGTGACATTTTCAGGATCGTCCTTACTACACACTTCTAACCGTTGCACATTTTTAATCTCATCCACAAATGAGTCCTGATTTGAACCCTCTGTAGGACCTGACGTAGATTATCTTAGGGCCAGTTTTTGGTATTTTAGTTTTCCTAGTGCGTGCAACCAAGTTATGATCAATGCAACAAAAAAAATGTAGACCTCCACAAGTCTGGTTCATCCTTGGGAGCAATTTCCAAACGCCTGAAGGTACCACGTTCATCTGTACAAATAATAGTACGCAAGTATAAACACCATGGGACCACGCAGCCGTCATACCGCTCAGGAAGGAGATGTATTCTGTCTCCTAGAGATGAGCGAACTTTGGTGCGAAAAGTGCAAATCAATCCCAGAACAACAGCAACGGACCTTGTGAAGATGCTGGAGGAAACGGGTACAAAAGTATCTATATCCACAGTAAAACGAGTCCTATATTGACATAATCTGAAAGGGCGCTCAGCAAGGAAGAAGCCACTGCTCAAAAACCGCCATAAAAAAAAGCCAGACTACGGTTTGCAACTGCACGTGGGGACAAAGATCATGCTTTTTGGAGAAATGTCCTCTGGTCTGATGAAACAAAAATAGAACTGTTTGGCCATAACAACCATTGTTATGTTTGGAGGAAAAATGGAGAGGCTTGCAAGTCGAAGAACACCATCTCAACCGTGAAGCACGGGGGTGGCAGCATAATGTTGTGTGGGTGCTTGGTTGCAGGAGGGATTGTGGATATATGGAAGCAGCATCTCAAGACATCAGTCAGGAAGTTAAAGCTTGGTCGCAAATGGGTCTTCCAAATGGACAACAACCCCAAGCATACTTCCAAAGTTGTGGCAAATGGCTTAAGGACAACAAAGTTAAGGTATTGGAGTGGCCATCACAAAGCCCTGACCTCAATCCCATAGAAAATTTGTGGGCCGAACTGAAAAAGCGTGTGTGAGCAAGGAGGCCTACAAACCTGACTCAGTTACACCAGCTCTGTCAGGAGGAATGGGCCAAAATTCACCCAACTTGTGGGAAGCTTGTGGAAGGCTACCCGAAATGTCTGACCCACGTTAAACAATTGAAAGGCAATGCTACCAAATACTAATTGAGTGTATGTCAACTTCTGACCCACTGGGAATGCGATGAAAGAAATAAAAGCCGAATAAATCATTCTCTCTACTATTATTCTGACATTTCACACTCTTAATATTAAGTGGTGATCCTAACTGACATAAGAGAGGGAATTTTTACTAGGATTAAATGTCAGGGATTGTGAAAAACTGTGTTTAAATGTATTTGGCTAAGGTGTATGTAAACTTCTGACTTCAACTGTACATTGGAAACAGAAATACGTTTTCTCATTGGACAGCTGGTGTTAAAAAAAGCAATATTCATATCTACCCCCAAAAAATATATTTCCCTATTTTCATCAGATAACTTATCCAACATTTCGCAAATTACATCAATATATTTCACATCAGCACCAGGTGGCCTATAGTAGCAACCAACTCGTTTAGGTTTCAAATGTGGTAAATCCACCTGTACCCGTAGCACCTCTACTCCATTCAACATGAAGTCTTTACATTGTTTTGCTGGAATATGACTCTGGATGTAAACTGCAACTGCGCCCCCATATCTATTTCTGTCCCTCCTGAACAAATTATATCCAGGTATAGAGATCTCAGCATCCTCAAGAGAAGAGTCCCATGTGAGTCTCTGTTATTGCCAATACATGAATATTGTTTGACTGCACTAGACAGCATATTTCAATTAACAGACCTTTCTTTGGTAGATCACAGTATTTATATGTCCAAACATGAATCAGCAGTTGGAATCTGACAGATGTGTGTGTGTGGAGGTGGAATGACTTGTCTGTCACTCCTCCTAACTCCTTGGGAGTTAACTGAGGTGAACAATCAGTTTGTCATACCTCAGATATGCTATGTCACCTCGTTCTCTTGCAGCCTTCATGGCTGGTATTAGTTCCTTTCTTCTTTAACGGACTGCATCTGAGAAACCCTCATTGATGAAGACGAAGGACCCTTTAAGACGTTTGGTTTTTTCAAGGACTGCATGTTTATCCTTAAACCTGAGGATTTTCACTACAATTGGCCTGGGTCTGGTTCCATTTGCACCACCAGTGCCCCCTGGTTTCCCAGACCGGTGAGCACGTTCCAGCTCTACCTGTTGATCCAGTTGTAGCTCCTCAGAAAACAGCTTTCAAACATTGTCCTCTGATTCAGCCCATGTCTCACTTTGGCTCTCCTGGATACCATCTATTACAAGATGATTTCTCCTCGATTGTCCATCCAGGTACTCAGCCTACCCAGACATGTTCTGGAGGCCCTCCCTGGCTGTGGTGATTTCATTCCGCATCGAGGAACAGTTTCTGGAAAGTGTATCTTCAAGTGTGTCTTCATCCACATCCTTCTGTGTGAACTGAAGGCTTGTTTTAATGTCTTGTACATCTTTAGTCAGGTCGTCCAGCTGTTTGTTGGTCGACTCCATGATCATTTGTATGAAGCTTTTACAGTTCTTTTCCTGCTGAAGTATCATTTCCTTATAGAAAACTTTCTGCTTCTCCAAGAGTTGACGTACCTGTCCAGCAGAGATGTAGTCCTTGCCTTTTTTCGGAGGCATGATAGTAGGACGAGCACGCTATTCACTCTGTGAAATGAGAGACGCCAGCAGTAGAAACCTCTGGAAATCGGTGGTCCTAAAACAAGGGCTAACCGCTTAGCGTGCTTGGTATCCGGCAATAGTAGCCCAGGTTGCCTGGCTTGATAGTGAGCAGCAAAAGTAGTGCGAAACTGACTGGGATGGATGGAATAGTACAGAGAGTGACTGAGAAGGATGGAAGAGTCTGGGGAGTGATACAAAGATGGCTGATAAAGAGTAAGAGGAGAAATCTCTCATTTTTTGGGGTTGTTTTTCAACTGTCCTTTCAAATTTGATTTCTGACACATTTGCTTCCTCTCTCCATCTCTTCCTCTCGGTCTCTCTGTCCTCCCCCCCCCCTCGCTCTGCAATCCCCTGAGTTAGTGACACATAGGGACAGAGCTGCGGCTTATCTTATTTCCCAGAATGCTCTGTGGCCCATTGTCAATCAGCTGGGCCCGCTTCCTGCCACACATCAGCAGATCTCTCTGCATGGCCAATGTACCTCACACACACACACACCCTGTCCGCAGTGGCAGTGATAAATGTGTGTGTGTCTGTATTCTTACTGTTTCTGTTTGTGGAGCAGCTAGAGAGTTGTGTGTGTCTATCATAATGACATAGAGGATCCATACAGTGTGTGGGTTTCTGGCCAGCCAGATTGACAATGTGATATTGGTTACTGGTTAGAAATGCCACACATTATTTGTGCGGTTTACCCAGTGGTCTTTAATGGTGCTTATACCTGTGAACTCCTGCCCACCCCAGCCAGTATTGATCCTGATAGGAGATTAACATAGGGGTGGTGACACCCAGCTAATACAGAAATATATAAGTGCATTAATATTGGTCAAAAACAGCACCGTCCGCCATCAACTGTAAGAGACAGTGTAATATCTTGACATTATTGAATTATTCATTTTTATTTCACAGATCAACTCCTTTCCTACTCAGTGTCATTTGCATACAGTATATTGCCAACAGAGATTTGGCATTCTTCCCAAACACATCAAATAGGATTAAAGTACTTTTTCTTTTATGGCTTTCTCAAGCATGGCTTGCTTCCCTGTCTCTCTGTGTGTCCTCCAGACTAGCAGGCAGCCATCACCTGTGCTGTAAAAGCCAAACTCTTTCTCTCTCCAACTCTCCTCTCTCTCTGCAAGGGCTATATTTAACCACAGGTATTAAAATATCATCATGCAATGTCGTAGCCCAAAAAAGACAGTGGTCAGCTGACGTGGACTGGCTTCATCTATCCTTCAATCTCCAACTTACATTTCTACTAAAACAGTGTCACATTCAGTCACTCACTCACAAACACCCCTAGATTCCTAGAAAACACACACACACACACATGCATAAGCATAAAACACAAGACCTAACAAACTTCACACAAATAACAATGCATACCCACAGACACAAATATATAGACACATACTGCACTGTACTTTGCAGTGTGAAGACCTAGACCTAAATCCCCCCCATGTACACAACATTGCATGCACAAAAACAAACACACTCCCTCCCTCTGGCTGGCTGGCATAATGCGAAGCGAGCCGCTGATGCCATAGCTCCTAAGAGGATAACAAGCTAAGGAGCAGGAGGTGAGGACGGGGGGAGGAGGAGGGGTGCTTATTGTTCTATCTGCAAGGGTGTGGAAAGGGAACAGCTGTGTATAAATTTACTGAGGACCAGTTTTGGAGATTGAGGATGTTGGAGGAGAGGGGGTGGGAGGTGGGGAGAGAGGGGGAGGCAGAGGATTGACGGGACTGGGCAGCTAGCTAAGCTGATTTACATTCAGAGCATATGTCTTCTGTCTGTCGCTCACTCCATCTCACGCTGTCTTCTCCTCCCTTCACCTTAGCTTCCCCACATTCCCTCCCTCGTCTCTCATCCCTCGTCCCCCGCTTTCCTTTGTTCTAATACTGTTTTCACCCAGTGCTCGAACCTAACCAAACATGTCATTAAGGGTCATTTAAAAATATAACCTTCACTTCCTTAAATGCTTTGAATGGACTACCAGAGGTTCCGTGCATCACGTCCACCTCACCATCCCGTTTTATAAACTGGGTAGTTTGGGTCTGTGATGCTGATTGGCTAAAACAGAATGTGTATATCAGATAATATACCACAGATATGACATAAACATACTTGTTTACTGTTCTTTCACTGGCATAGACCAACCAGGTGAAAGCAATGATCCTTTATTGATGTCACTTGTTAATTCCACTTCAATCAGTGGAAATGAAGGGGGAGAGACAGGTTAAAGAAGGATTTTTAAGTCTTGAAACAATTGAGACTTGGATTGTGTATGTGTGACATTCAGAGGGTGAATGGGCAAGACAAAGAAAAGTGGCTTTGAATAGGGTATGGTAGTAGGTTCCAGGTGCACAGGTTTGTGTCAAGAACAGCAATGCTGCTGAGTTTTTCACACTCAACAGTTTCCCGTGTGTATCAAGAATGGTCCACCACCCAAAGGACATTCAGCCAACTTGACACAACTGTGGGAAGCATTGGAGTCAACATGGACCAGCATCCCGGTATTAGGAAGGTGTTCCTAATGTTTGGTATACTCAGTGTATGTTGGTAACCAGTTTATAAAAGCAATAAGGCACTCTGTTTCACGTTGTGCCTAAGAACAGCCCTTAGCCATGATATATTGGCCATACACCACACCCCCTTGGGCCTTATTGTTTAAGTCTACCCTTTGTTCTAAAACCCCACTCTCACTCAAACAAAACAGTCATGACAAGAAAGATGCGTGCTTGCGCACGTACGTACGCACACACACACTGGTGTTTCCAGGGAAAGTATTGAGTTGCTGTAACAGGATGTGGTCTGGTGTCCTACTCTGTTCTGGCACTGCAGCATTTCCTGTCAAATTTAAACTAGGTTTTACTGGAATCCACAATGTCTTATTCTAAGAACAATGGCTGTTGCGAAATGTGTTTCAGTGACTCACTGTTGGGGTATGAGCTACCGTGTTCTATCCTGCTGATCATTACCTTGCTGAACAAATGGCTGGATGTTTCCAGTAACAGACACACACACACACACACACACACACACACACACACACACACACACACACACACACACACACACACAGTCTTCTGGTTCGTATACCGTCTGCCTGTGCACAGAGACAGTAACTGTGAGCCATGTTGGGTCTAGAAGCCAAACGATGTGTTGGCCCGGTGTAAGCCAGTAAAACCCTGCATCAGTGAGTTGTGTTAGAGATACTGTGTCTCTGCTCTAAAAATAGGAGTCGTTGTCCCAAAAGGCGGGTAGGCAGGCGGTCTGCTTATCGGTCTGCTTATCACTGTATTCCCGCGTGAACAGATTTTGACAGCAGTGGACCCTCTTGCTTCGCCTCTTCTTCTCTGGTTGTGTTGGTCCAGACCAGACTGTGCTCAATGCTGCCCCCTGCTGTTTGTTTTACACAGCAGCAACCAGACAAGGCCTCGTCCTCCCTCTCCTCTGACGCACTGACTGGATGCTCTTCCACCTGAATAGCAGAGTGCACAGCTGTGTTTCTTTTGCTCTGTTCTATTCTGGTGTTCTATTGTTGCTTTACTGGAATAGTCTCCAGTATTTTACTGAATTTAGATTTGTTCTTGTGGCAGTGACACACTGTTTGTTTTTCATATTTGGTACGATGTGATGTGTCATTGCCACTCACCGTTGTCTTGCTTTCTTTTGTGTGTGTGTGTGTGCGCCTGCATGTGTTTGTGTGTCACAGATGACGTGCTAGCAAGGGATGCTGGGGAATGTGTGATCTGTCTGGAGGAGCTGCAGCAAGGAGACACCATCGCCAGACTGCCTTGTCTCTGCATCTATCACAAAAGGTGAGGTATGACTCAGCTCTCAGGCTGCACCTCAAATGACCTATCCCCTAGATAGTGCACTACTTTTGACTAGGGCACATATGGCTCAGGTCAAAAGACATGTACCATAGGGAATAGGGTGCCATTTGACGAACCCTCTGACTCAACTCCTGGTCCGGACTGTACAGCGCATTCGGGAAGTATTCAGTCAGACTCCTTGACTTTTGTTGTTACGTTACAGCCTTATTCTAAAATTGTGTAAATTGATGAGGGGAAAAAACAAACAATTTACACACAATAGCCCATAATGACAAAGCAAAAACAGGTTTTTCAAAAAATGTTGCTAATTGAAAAAAATATATACATCACATTTACATAAGTATTCCGACCCTTTACTCA
This sequence comes from Oncorhynchus masou masou, assembly GCF_036934945.1. Lineage (NCBI taxonomy): Eukaryota > Metazoa > Chordata > Actinopteri > Salmoniformes > Salmonidae > Oncorhynchus > Oncorhynchus masou. The sequence continues at coordinate 38,994,406 of NC_088233.1, forward strand.
GTACTTTGTTGAAGCACCTTTGGCAGCGATTACAGTATCGAGTCTTCTTGGGTATGACGCTACAAGATTGGCACCCCTGTATTTTGGGAGTTTCTTCCATTCTTCCTCTGCAGATCCTCTCAAGCTCTGTCAGGTTGGATGGAGAGCATCACTTCACACCTATTTTCAGGTCTTTCCAGATATGTTCGATCGGGTTCAAGTCCGGGCTCAGGCTGGGCCACTCAAGGACATTCAGACTTGTCCCGAAGCCACTCCTGCGTTGTCTTGGCTGTGTGCTTAGGGTCGTTGTCCTGTTCAAAGGTGAACCTTCGCCCTAGTCTGAGCGCTCTGGAGCAGGTTTTCATCAAGGCTCTCTCTGTACTTTGCTCTGTTCATCTTTCTCTCGATCCTGACTAGTCTCCCTGCCCCTGAAAAACATCCCCACAGCATGATGCTGCCACCACCATGCTTAACCGTAGGGATGGTGCCAGGGTTACTTGAGACGTGATTCTTGGCAGTCAGGCCAAAGTGTTCAGTCTTGGTTTCATCAGACCAAAGAATCTTGTTTCTCATGGTCTGAGTCCTTTTGGTACCTTTTGGCAAACACCAAGTGGGATGCCATGTGCCTTTCACTGAGGAGTGGCTTCCGTCTGGCCATTCTACCATAAAGGCCTGATTGGTGAAGTGTTGCATAGATGGTTGTCGTTCTGGAAGGTTCTCCCATCTCCACAGAGGAACTCTGAAGCTCTGTCAGAGTGACCATCAGGTTCTTGGTCACCTCCCTTCTCTACCGATTGCTCAGTTTGACCAGGGGCACAGCTCTAGGAAAAGTTTTGGTGGTTCCAAACTTCTTCCATTTAAGAATTATGGAGGCCACTGTGTTCTTGGGGACCTTCAATGCTGCAGAATTTTTTTGGTACCCTTCCCCAGATCTGTGCCTCAACACAATTCTGTCCCGGAGCTCTACGGACAATTCCTTTGACCTCATGGCTTGGTTTTTGCTCTGACATGCACTGTCCAAATCATGTCCAATCAATTGAATTTACCACAGGTGGAATCCAATCAAGTTGTAGAAACATCTCAATGAGGATCAATAGAAACAGGATACACCTGAGCTTAATTTGTCATAGCAAAGGGTCCGAATACTTATGTAAATCAGGTATTTCTATTTATTTTATTTAATTTAAGACAATTCCAAAACATTCTAAAAACCTTTTTTCACTTGGTAATGATGAGGTATTGTGTGTAGATTGAGGGAATAAAAAAGTATATATTTTAGAAAAAGGCTGCAACGCAACAAAATGTGGAAAAAGTCGAGGGCTCTGAATACGTCCCAATGTACAGTACAGGCTCACAAGATTACCCAGCCTGAAATGACTCCGAGATTAATTCTACGCAGTGGGGCAATACATTTAGGCCTCAGTGATATACCGTAACCGAGGCCAAAGAGATAAGTGCATTCATGTAATGGTTGTGTTTCCCCCCTCTCTTCCTCTCCCAGCTGTATAGACTCCTGGTTTGAGATTAATCGGTCCTGCCCTGAGCATCCTTCAGACTGACTGACCTCTGTGCTGCTACTACTACTCCTTCAAGGTGAGAGCATCCCTTCTCTTCCACACAGGAGACTGGGGACAGGAGATTCTTACAAGAATACTATGGTACAAATAGGACACTCACTCAGTGTACCTAGGTAGTAGTAATATGATGAGAACATACTCTTGAAATAGCTCACTCACTAACGTCTACACTGAGTGTACAAAACATTAAGAACACCTCCTTCCATGACTTTGGCTGATCAGGTGAATGCTATGATCCCTTATTGATGTCACTTGTTAAATCCACTTCAAACCAGTGTAGATGAAGGGGAGGAGACGGGTTAAAGTGGGTGAATGGACAAGGCAAATGATTTAAGTGCCTTTGAACGGGGTAGTAGGTGCCAGGCGCACCGGTTTGAGTGTCAAGAACTGCAACGGTGCTGTGTTTTTCACGCTTAGCAGTTTCCTGTGTGTATTAAGAATGGTCCACCACCCAAAGGACATCCAGACAACTTGACACAACTGTGGGAAACATTGGAGTCAACATGGGCCAGAATCCCTGTGGAACGTTTTTGACACCTTGTAGAGTCCATGCCCAGACGAATTGAGCAACTCAATACTAGGAAGGTGTTGCTAATGTTTGGTATACTCAGTGTAAATGCACTGTATAATGCATACATACGCACACATGCATGTACAGTATAACAGCCCTGAATAAAACTTTCTTAGTCGGTATGAAATTATAGCATTCTGTAAGTGTGAATTATACATTTAAAATAACACCCTTAACTGTCTTTGTGTATCCACTTTGATTATATGGCTATAACCTCTCAGGGCACTTTATGGTCCAACCATGGATAACTGGATACTGAAGTAACCAAAAAAACGAAACAATCAAAACAACCAATCAATTGATCTATCAAGAAAATTCCTAGCAAACTGAACCAAAAGAAGAAACATCAAGCCAATACTGTCACTTCCACATGCATTACAGAGTGCCCCTCCTCCCTGCCCCTTCAGCCCTAGAGACTGCCAGTCGGGCCCAACCAGGCTGACCATCCCTCCAGACAAACTGCCTCATCAGGCCGCTTGTCCCCCCCCCACCCCAGCCAGCCAGTTGCCCCACCACATGCCCTGGCCCCCTGCTCTGCCCTCCATTCTGCCTCCAGAGTCTAGCGCTCCCTGTCACTCATCTGGATCCAGTCCTCACATGGCCTTCACCGGAAGAGACAGGGGAGGAAGAATCGGGCTGGATGCACCCTGTGTGCCAGGGAAAGGTCGACTCCCAGGACGTTGTCTGATCATCAGACAGAAGCCCCCAATCACTATAGTTACAGCACCCACCCACTCACTCATTAGCTGGAGTCACATGTGCTTCTCTTAGTCTTCGCTTTGAGGTGGAGTAGCGGTGTGTGAGATGCCGAATTGGTGGGGCAGGCAGGGTCTGTCTGTGTAGGTTTCTGTGTGTGTGGGTGGGTGGTGTCAGGGGTGTAGTTTATGCTTCTCTATGTGTTTGGGCAGTGAAGATGCCAGTCAAACTACACTTGTTTTGTGTGTGGAAGGGGTACATTGTTTATGCTTGGTGGTGTGTGCTTGTGTGTTGTAGGGGGCAGTTGGGGTTCGTTGGTTTACGTTCTTCTATGTGCTGGGGATGATGTCAGTCACCATACCTGTGGTGTGGTTGGGGTGGTGATGATGATGTCAGTCACCATACCTGTGATGTGGTTTGGGCGGTGAGGATGATCTCTGTAGTGTGAGAGCCTGATTTGCTAAAGGGTCAAATAGAAGTCTGAGACAATACTGTGTGTTGGTCTGTGTTTGAAACGTTTACAATTTAGATGTCCATTTTCCCTGTGTGAATGTGTCATTTCTCCCTTTATTTCGCTAATGTTTACAGTTACAGAAAATCAACATGACATATTCTATGTAGTTATTTTTGTCCACCAGGTTTTTGCTGTGATGGGGACACTGATCAGAATGAGTCATTTCTTTGTAGGGGCCGTGAGTGTGTTCATGTGAGAGTGTGTTCATGTGAGAGTGTGTTCATGTGAGAGTGTGTGTGTGTGTGATGCATCTTGGCCTAAGAGACTGTCTGTGCCCATATGCTAACTGCTGAAATTGGTAATGTCCCCCCTCTGGTTGTGTTGACTTATTGTAATGGAGGTGTTCAAGACCCATCAACCCAAACATTTTAGTGCTATTCCAGGGTTACAACTGAGCTATTCCGGGGTTACAACTGAGCTATTCACATTTAAGATTTGTTTTTCCAAATCGGTCAGAACTCACAGTACTCTTCAGAATGCCTCTAATGTATAAATAATAACAGCATGGTGGTTCTGTGAGGGGGGGGGGGGGAAGACTGAACAAATGGGTGAATATTATATTTTCTTCCATTTGTGCTAGATTAAAATGTAGAGAATAGTATTTTTGCAGGGTTATCTGCTTCATACCCGTGAGGGCCCTACAAAAACCATTTATTAAGCAAGCAGACAACCACCAAGCTTCTCAGACACAGGGGAGACAGACTACTAGTCAGTTATGATATAAACTATATAACTTAACGTCTCCTGCTAACTGTAGCCCTGCTCAACGCTCTAAAGGGCCATACCTTCATTTCTTGCTTTATTTCGTTTTAATGTCTTGATTACTTTTTTTTCCAAGGATGTGAATGGATGCCTGTTTGAGGTATCAACTAATTGTCTCATGATTTTGATGTGCAATGATACATATAATAATAAAAGTCTAAATAAACATGTTTTTTCTATGTTATTTCCTTAACTAGATTCAGGCCTAAATGTTAAATGAGTCCTGTGTGGCTCAGTCGGTAGAGCATGGCGCTTGCAACGCCAAGCGTCGTGGGTTCGATTCCCACTGGGGCCACCCATATGTAAAAGTAGTGGCCCCAGCCGACTTGTAAGTCGCTTTGGACAAAAGCGTCTGCTAAATGGGATATTTTAAAGTTTGACAAATCTACTCATGAAATCATGGTGTGTAAATGCTTATCATTTAGTTACTTTGTTCACCCAATTTGAAGGCATCAGCTAAGATTGACAAATCAGATTGTAAGAAGAAATCTTTAGACATAAGAGCAACTACACCATGGCAATATGAGGGATGTTTAATAAAAAAATACTTCATTGTCAATGAGAAGCGGCCAATTACAGTTTGTACACATCAACAGGGCACACAATTTAACAGAAACAAAACACAGAACGTTGCATTAGGTTTGTTGGAAATATATAATTTCAAGCCACCATTCCATTGTAATAACATCTAAATTAGCAGCAGTTCATTCTGAGGTACTGGACAGGCAAAAATAACACAATTTGCCCTTGGCACTCAGTCAGTTACTCTATAAATACCAAACTCCTGACACCCTGTGGCAGACAAAGGTATTGTTTTACACTTCATTTATTGATTCAGTGCTCTGATAAGGTCATAGCTACAGTACCTTCAGCTACAGAACCTTCCCAGGATTCATGAGGTTCTTGGGATCAAGGGTGGCTTTGAGGCCCTGCATGACCTCGATGGCCAGGGGTCCCATCTCCTCTCGGAGCAACGCTCGTTTCCCCAGGCCCACCCCGTGCTCCCCCGTACATGTCCCGTCCAGGGCCAGTGCTCTCCTACAACATGAGAGAAACAGAGAACTATAAATACAGGGATAAGAGAGAAGGAGTTCAATGGTCAGGAACAAGGGGTCGATTTAATGGTGAGAAAGGATAGGATAGAGAGACATACAGTACCTGGCCAGTCGCTCAGTGAACTCATGAACTCTAATGACCTCATCCTGGTCATTGGGGTCCATGACCATTATACAATGGAAGTTTCCATCTCCAACATGACCCGCGATCGGACCTCAGGAGAGAAAGAGTCCTCAATACACTACTGGTCACACACAAACATGTACAGTAACATAAACAAACAGTGTATCCTCTGAGTGATGCCCCACCAGGGAGTCTGTTGTTAGCTAGCCGTTACCTGTGAGTCCGTTTAGCATCAGGTCCTCCTTGGTTTCCACAATGATCTGAGGGAGACGAGAGAGAGGGACGCACACATCTGTGGAGTAGGCCTGCAGGACCAAAATGGAGTCAGCACATTTCTGTTACAACATTACAAACAATAATGCCGAAGTGATTACATTATTTATCAATAATTATTAGAGTCAGAGCCTTACTGACCTTGCAGCCCGGTCTGAGTGCCAGGGCAGCGTACCAGGCATCGTGTCGTGCCTTCCACAGGCGCCCGCGGGTCTCTGCATCCCGCGCCCAGCTAAAGTCTGACCCACCGTTAGCCTGTGTGATCTCCTCTGGACAGTTTCCAATCAACAAATAAAGAAGAAATCTCACTCAAGTCAAATTTACAGCAAACTATCGCAAGTAACGTTAACTTAACGTACAATTACATCACACATTCAGTATAACACCGTACAGCAACAAAACACCTGTGACGGTAACCTGCTCCTCCAGACTCTTCTCAGTGCCGTGGAACTCCAGGAAGAGAGTGGGGGCCACGGGGTAGGACAGCGAGTTGAAGCTGTTACAGGCGTCAATCATCACATCATCAAGGAACTCTGGAAAGGACAGACGTGGTTGGATTAGAACAAGGCTCCAGCAATACTGAGAAGATTGTGGTAAAAAACACTTGGTCAGTGTTTTAAATAGCATCAGGTCCTCCAATTAGTGTCTAAAACCCTTGGTTACTCTGAGTAAGAATGCATAGCAGTCTCTTGCTCAGTGTCAGTTTAAGATGGACAGGCACCTTACGGTAAGAAAACAATGAACGCAGAGGTAAGTTCTGTGTTAAAAACTAGTAAATGGCCACCTTGTCTACTCACCGATGCGTGCGATGGGCACTCCAGTCTGGAGGACCTGCACAGTGCTGTCCACTGCTGCCTGGACAGAGGGGAAGGTGCACACAGCAGACACCATGGCTTCTGGCACCCCGTAGAGACGCAGGGTGGTCTTCGTGATCACTCCCAGAGTGCCCTCTGAACCCACAAACAGGTTGGTCAGGTTGTACCCCGCTGACGTCTTCCTAACGGAGATGAGAGAAGGTCAAAGGTCATACATGTCCTCATTACTGGTGAAATTACAGAAAGAGAGAGAACACCAAATAGGTTGTTAATAGCTAAACACTAAAACATGTTTTAACTGTCACTTTCTGTTTCAGGCCTGGCAGTGTAACCAATGACGTATATAACCATGAATATATCCATGTCTGGGAGTGTTACCGGGGCCGGCGCCCCTTGCCTGCTGTGTGGATGATGGATCCATCGGCCAGCACCACCTCTAGGTTGAGTACGTTCTCCCGCATGGTGCCGTAGCGCACCGCATTGGTGCCTGATGCACTGGTGGCAGCCATGCCACACAGAGACGCGTCTGCACCAGGGTCTGTGTGTGCCGACAGACAGTAGAACACCTCAGTGATTTCATACCCAACACTTCACAAATATTCTTCCCAACTTCGGGCACAAAATGTCAGCGAGAATGACGATCATCCAATACCATTGTACATGAAAGTAGTTGGTGTGATTACTTATCAGGGGTTCCTAACAGTTTCTACCCATGGACCCCTATTTCACCATAGAAAAATGTTCCCCTTCATTTCACAATGATTAACTAAACTCAGGCGTGTGTATAGTGACAGGCCTATTAGGCCTAC